>NC_053491.1:394906814-395065205 GCF_905171775.1 Rana temporaria
AGGCAACTGCATGAATGAAAACCTAAAGTGGTTCTAAAGCAGGGGTCTCCAGCTGTTTTTGCGAAACTACAGGTCCCATCATGCCTCTGCCTGTGGGAGTCATGTTGGTAACTGTCAGACTTGAAATGGCTCATGGGACTTGTAGTTTCAGAACAGCTGGAGGGCCGCCAGTTTGAAACCCCTGTTCTAAAGTCTCAAGATTTTTTTACCTTCATGCATTCTATGTGTGCAGCATCCCTCTCCAGCCTCCCCTAATACTTACCTGAGACTGATCGCAATCCAGCAATGTGCACAAGAGCCTTGGCTCTCCGGGGACTCTCCCTCCTCATTGGCTGAGACAGCAACTGCTACCAATGTCTAGACTAGTTCTTCCAGGAATGGAAGAACATGATATTCATCCTTGCTCCTAATAATGCAGCAAAGGTGGACTGAATGGGCAATTGCCAGGCCTGGATCCAGTCACATAGGGGCTGGCAGGAGCTTGTTGAGCCCAATGCAAAACTCCACTTCCACAAGGCTAAAACTTGAATCAACATTTTACAGTGTTCTAGCATCAGATCTGGTGCTTGCCTGTACAGTGAACCTGGGCAATAGGCAATGTTAAAGCGGAACTAAACTCTCCCAATCAACATTACCTATTTTTAATCCCTATGCCACTAGCCTAAGTAAATAGATGGGGGGCAGGGCCGAGTCCTGCTGTTTGTGTCAATGGACGTAGCAATGGGACTTGGGAGGGAACCCGCACAGGTGCCCCCAGGGAAATCGGTTTTCTGTGGGGGCACCCAATGAAGGAGGGGCCTGTAGCACTGGCGGTGGCCCTAGAAAAAGGTTCGGGCTTCTCTGTGCAAAACCATTGCACAGAGCAGGTAAGTATAGGGATTACAACCCCTTGAAACTAAGGGCAGATGGATTCCAGGAAGTACATGATACATGAATCATCTGTCCTTACTCAAGATGGCCCTGGCTGGAAATGCTATTTTTTTTTTTATCAAAGTGATTTTTTAACAAAAAGCATGGAGTCATGGATGGATAGGTAAACTTGCTTTGAATATTAAAAATTTGAAATAGTGTTTTCAGTATGTGGTGCTCAGATACAGTTTTGCTTTAAGGTTTACCGGAGGCAAAACTATGAACGACTTTTATAAATCAGGGCTAAAAATGCACTGTACACAATAGGTTGCGCCGTTCGTAAAAAACGTCAAATACGCGGGGTCACAGTTAATATACATAAAACACGCCCACATCATCCACATTTGAATTAGGCGGGCTTACGCCGACACAGATACGTTACGCCGCCGTAACCAAGGGCGCAAGTTGTTTCTGAATACAGAACTTGCGCCCTAAATTACGGTGGCGTAACGTATCTGAGATACGTTACGCCGGGCGGATAGATAGACCATTCTATCTGAATCTAGCCCATAGAATTTATATATGCACAAATTAGGACTATACATATACACACAGCCACACAGACAAGCTTTCCTCATCTCCCTATCTATTACACTGTGTCATATTCTCTTAATATTTGATTCATTGCCTTGTCGGTGACCTGTGCCACTCATTACATCTGTGCCATTTTGAATAGAGGGAGTACAAGTCTCCAGCATATTAAAATGGCAAGCATCACAATTAAAATGCAATCATGTAAGGAAATGCTGGGAACGAGAGATGTCCTGGCTTGTCAATGACTGCTCATGTGTCTGGATATTAACTGATTGCATGACAGAGTCAACATTTCTTTGCTTAATCCCAAGTGATGGCCAACATGTCTTCACCAATATTGTGTTCCAATATTGGTATTAACCTTTGGGCTGCTAGGAAATGACAACAAATGGAGCGCTCACGTTTCTTGTCTCTGCAGCAGCCGTGATAAATGAGGTCATTAGAATCTAATAGGTCTGAAATAGTTTCCACAGATAACACTTGTTTAACTCTTTGTTGTGTTGACTGGTATTCTGCAGAAAGTGAACATCAGTTGTGGCGGTAATGTACTGAGCCATGTTGACCAAAAATAAAGAGCAATTATATGGAACCATAAATGTTTTTCTTATTAGCCAACTGTACAGCAAGGTGACTCAGTGGTAAGCAAGGTCACCTCCAGCCTTTCCAACTCTACACCCATAGCACAATTCACTGCTATTAAATGGATGCTATAGCCATAACTATAGTCCATAGAGATTATTTTATAGATTGTATAGACTATCAGTAAGCCTCCTTAAACCCCAAAATGTTTGATAGCAAAGAATAAAAAACTTCACACCAAAGTCAATACTCAAGGTCCTCCAAAAATAGATTCCCTTTTGAAAAGACATTGTTGAGCTTACATACGAACTTTTAAAAGGGACCAATGCCTTTATTTACACTGGGTGTTTAGCCCATGTTACATAAGATTCTGGTGTTTGGTTCAAGCAGAAGGTACAAGTGCCCTGTCCAGCCCTGCTGCCAGCAGCCTGTAAAACGGGAGGCTGAAGGCAGCTGTAGCTGGGCGGTACACTAAGTGGAACTGTGGTAGTAGGGCCCAGTGGGGTCAAGATGGCTGGGCTTGGACAGGACGGACATTGCAACAAAGTGGAGAATTTTTGCAGACACGTTGGGCCAGATTTAGATAGGTTAGCGGATCTTTAGATCCGCGTAACCTATCTGATTTACGATCCGCCGCCGCAAGTTTTTGAGGCGAGTGCTTGATTCACAAAGCACTTACCTCAAAATTTGCGGCGGCGTATCGTAAATCCCCCGGCGGAATTCAAATTCCGCGGCTAGGGGGAGTGTACTATTCAAATCAGGCGCGTCCCCGCGCTGATCGAACAGCGCATGCGCTGTCCGGAAATTTTCCCAGCGTGCATTGCTCCAAATGACGTCGCAAGGACGTCATTGGTTTCGACGTTTACGTAAATTACGTCATCCATATTCGCAAACAACGTAAAAAATTCAAATTTTGTCGCGGCAACGACGCCCATATTTAACATTGGCTGCGCCTCATAGACCCAGGGGTAACTATACGCCGGAAAAAGCCGAACGCAAACGACGTAAAAAAAAAAAAGCGCCGGGCGGTCGTTCGTTTCTGAATCGGCGTAAATGCTCATTAGCATATTCGACGCGTAAAAGACACGGAAGCGCCACCTAGCAGGCGGCCTGGAATTGCAGCCTAAGATCCGACGGTGTAAGTCACTTACACCTGTCGGATCTTAGGCATATCTATGCGTAACTGATTCTATGAATCAGTCGCATAGATACGACCGACGGAACTCAGAGATACGACGGCGTATCAGAAGATACACCGTCGTATCTCTTTGTGAATCTGGCCCCCAATGTATATCTGTAAGGTCACATAGAGAACACTAATACCTGTCTTTAGACATCCACCCACACAGTATAGGAAGTTTAAGACAGGATGCATCGCTCTGCAAAGCAGCCAACACCTCGCTAGCCGATGCATAAAGCTGATAAATATGTAAATTAAGGGGGCGTGTCCAAGATGTCGATCACCGGTGCAGAAGCATAGTGCGAGAGCTCTGCCACTCTGCCCGATATTTACCCCGTTTCCCTGCAGACCTACAGAATCCCCCTTAAAACAATTGTCTCCAACAGAGTGCCCCATGGATCAATGGATACACTCCTAGAGACACGGGGCACAACTAAAATCTGGGGGGGGGGGTGTTAGAATCCACCCCAGCATTCCCCTAGATTTGGGTCTGCTTTAGCATTTGGAAAATACATTGGACGCACATGCAGAGGTATATGTCAATGCAAAGAAGCATCTGCATTTACAAATTTTAATAGTTTACAAAGGTGCAGCCGCACGCAGCCATTCACTTGTATGGCAGGCTGTGTATGGCACATGCCGGGAAATGATGATAGGTATAAAAAATGCCTATTAAAAACCAAAATGTGCATGAATCCTCAATGTCAAGTCAGCATGCTGGGAGTGGAGAGAGGACCCCCACTGTATCCCGGCTACATTCTGTAACAAATATAGTGCCATCTGTCTGGCTGTGTCATGAAAGTACTTTACAAACCCTTTAGCAGGTAAAATAGCTTCTATATAATGTATTTTAACTTTGTATTTAACAGTTTCCTGAACATTTCTAATTTTGTATTTTCTGCAACAAAGAAATTAATAGGAATTTGATAAATATAAAATTGTTATTAAATTGATAAATATATTTATTTAAAAGAGACTCTGCAGTCACAAATGAGAAAAATAACTTTTTTTTCACTTCATTCCTGTGATTATACAGCACAAAAATATAATAGTTTATAGAGTACATAACACTATTAGCCATTCAAGAATTATTTTTGTTTCAATAGTTTTTATTAGAATTTTAAATCATCATACAGACGTTTACGTTTAAATAATCATCATGAAATAGTTAAAACAAGGATGCGTTATCCAATACAATCAGTGTTCCTGAACCGATAGACCAGGGATCCTCAAACTACGGCGCTCCAGCTGTTGTAGAACTACACATCCCATGAGGCATTGTAACAAACTGACATTCACAGATATGACTAGGCATGATGGAAATTGTAGTTCCTGAACAACTGGAGGGCCGTAGTTTGAAGACCCATGCGATAGCCATCAACAAAGCATAATAATCAAGAATATAGCGTATCTGAGGTGACTTTACTGTCCCCTGGCAGCATCCTACCAAAAATTTTCCATATGGTATAACAGAAACGATAGCAAGGAAAAAAAAAAGAGAAGAGAAAAAAAAAGGGAAAAAGAAATAGGGGGAAAAAGAATCAGAAAGTAGAGCCCTCCCCACACAAGATAGCCCAGCCCTCGGGGAGCCTGGAGAGAATAAATCCAGCGATTCCCTGATATCTTTTGTTTCACTAGAGCAATGTTGATTACGGGTGATTTCCATGCACATGTAATAGTTATTTTAGTCGCTAAAAGAACAAGAATATGAGAGTTTGCAGATGTCTGGGGATCTCCTCCGGTAGTTCACTAAACAACCCCATTTTGGCTCCTCTATTCTGTCCCGTCACTGAGTAGATCAGGTTGAACATCCTGATACAGAAACGTCGGACCTTTGGGCAAGACCACCAGACATGGTACATATCTCCTTCCTGTCCACATCCCCAAGCATAGGGTTGAAGTACCAGGGTAAAATTTTGCTAGCCGTGTAGGAACAAGGTACCAGCGCGATAGCACTTTGTAATTTGCCTCCACCAATGAGGTGTTGAGTATGCCTTTGTGCACCATGGTCGACCATTTCGTCCACACCTCCTCCTCAACTATCTTGCCTAGGTCCACTTCCCATACCGTTTGGTAGGAATGTTACCCTGATTGTTAAAAAAACAGTATATAACTCCGTAATCCCTCCCCATGATTCTGGCCCTTCCCCATCTGTTCTCAAACAGGGTCCTAGTGGTTATATCTACCTCATCTCCCATGAAAGTTCGTAGGAAGTAGATAATTTTGTATAAAGCGATATGTCTGCATATATTTCTGACGTTTCCTTAAAGTAGCTGAGCTGTCTTATACCCTTATGATCAATAAAGTGAGCAATTCTGTAAATCCCTTTGTTGACCCACCAGGTGAATTGGGTACTCTGTTGGTCTGGGGGATAATGAGGATTGTTGAAAAGTGGGGCCACTGGCGAATAGGAGGATTTTAAGGGGTACAATTTACATGCTGTCTCCCAAAAACGCAAGGAGTGGGATAAAGAAGGGCTCAGCACAGCCCGGCGCTCCTTCGCAAGAAGCCACATAAGGAGATCTAAGAGAATGGTCGGGCTTGCCTGCGCCTCCAAGTGAACCCAATCAGGTATATATCTTTCATCAAAAATTTGGTATAGCTGGACCAACTGTGCTGCTCTATAGTATCGCAAGAAATGCAGAATTTCCAGCCCACCTCACCATTTAGACTTGTACAGGGTAGAGCGGGCCACCTGATAACCTCCCTTGTTCCAAATAAATTTATAGATCAGGGACTGTAACATCTGGAAGAAAACAGGAGGAACTGGAAACGGAAGGGACCTAAAATAGTACAGTATTCGAGGGAGAACCGTCATTTTAACGGCCGCTATTCTATTCGAATTATCGTGGGTTTGCCAAGGCTTCAGGTCAAGCGCTGTGGAGTCATATAAAGGAGTGCAATATACCCGATACAATGTAGCAATGTAAGAAGTCAGTTTAACCCCAAGATATGGGAGCATCTGCACGCACACCATTTAACGGAAAACAATGGCCGTATAGAAGTCTATGTCTGGGAGATTTATATTGAGAGCCTCTGATTTTAGTCGACTTACCTTCAATACAGAAATCGTTCTGAAATCGGACAATAAGGCAAATAAATTGGGTAAGGTGGCGATAGCGGCATGTCACTTGCAAATATGCCACATTTATGCATTTTGCCACCACATTCAATGCCATGGATATTGGGATTGGATCTGACAGCTATTGCCAATGTCTCAAAAGCTATCACAAAGAGGAGTGGCGACAGAGGACATGCCTGCCTAGTTCCTCTCTGGATTTGCAGAAGGTCTGATGTACGACCAAACCCAATGCCAACGGATTGAATATAAAGCACTAATTAGGTTAAGAAATTTCAGTCCACAATTTCATTTCTATTCCTCAATATATGAAACTCAAGAATTATTTTAAATGCAGTATGTGCCATTTATTGTATTCACTTCTGGGACAACACTGAACTGCTCTGCATTTAGTTTCTTCGGGATTTTGAATGATTTGGAGCTGCAAAAGTGATGGATAGCATTTAGCCACTTTTATTTTTGCTAGGCTTGTATCTAATGAACTTTCATAGACAGAAGAGCAAAAGCCTTAGAAAATAATCTTTTAGTCAAGTTTAATAATTCTTCATATGTCTGGGTTTTGTTCCTGCTGAATGTCACACTGTCTGGGGCAGAGGTCCTACCCTCACATGGCCCACACTTTAACAAGAGTATTTGCATAACTATAAGAAAATAATAGAGCACATAACCCGATACGGGAATGGTTGAAATCCTTTTTTAAAGCAAAATTTTAGTTTGTCCATCCAAGCTAAATGCCAGTTAGCCTTCAAGGTTTATACGGACTTTTCCCTTGCTCCTCAGCCATCTTGTTTGCCCCCTGGGGGCTATCAAACCCCAAAATGGTATGGGGAAAAACACGACTCTCATACTGGTCTTTCAACATGCAGTATCGGGTACCTAACCCACTAATTGCAAGAGCTCAGCACTGTCATGTGGGCAGAATGAAGGTTCCTAAGCACCGTGAAAGACACATTTTTGGATTTTTCAGGGACTAAGGGCAAAGGGAATGTGAAAGGTAAGCAATAGAATTAGAATGTGCCTGTTATTCCGTAACCTTTTTACTTTGCCCTGAATGAACAGAATATAGGTGCACATTAACTGCTTGTTGAACAGCCACCGCAGTTTTACTGCGGCAGAATGGCATGGCTGGGCGAAGCAACGTTACCTTATGTCGCGTCGCCTTGTGGCCACTAGGGGCGCACTGGAGGCGCGCGTGCGTAGGTGGCTGGAGCCGAGTGCCCGGCAGGAGTGATGACTGCCGGGCACCCTCGATCGCTCGTGACAGAGCAAGAATCCGGGAGATCTTTCAGGGGAGAGGAGTATACAAAGTATGAACACCGATCTCTTTCTTCCCCTAGTTAGTCCCATCACCCCTACAGTTAGAACACAGTGAGGGAACACAGTTAACCCCTTGATCGCCCCCTAGTGTTAACCCCTTCCCTGCCAGTGACATTTATTGAGTAATCAGTGCATTTTTATAGCACTAACCGCTGTATAGTTGTCAATGGTCCCAAAAATGTGTCAAAAGTGTCTGATGTGACCGCCGCAATATCGCAGTTCCGATAAAAAGATCGCCGCCATAACTAGTAATTTTTTTTTATAATAAATAGAAATGCCATAAATGTATCCCCTATTTTGTAGAGGCTAGAACTTTTGTGTTTTTTTTTACCCAAAATATGTAGAAGAATACAAATCGGCCTAAACTGAGGAAAAATTTACTTTTTTGAAAAAAAAAAAGTGGGATATTATTATAGTAAAAGTAAAAGATAGTGTTTTTTTCAAAATTGTTGCCAAAAGGATGTAAATTTTGTTTGGGTCCAGCATCGCACGACAGCGCTAATGTCAGTCAAACCGGCGCAGTGCTGAATCGCAAAAAATTGCCTGGTCATTGAGCAGCCAAATCTTCCGGGGCTGAAGTGGTTAAAGGGACTACAATGTACCTGGAGGACTGAATTTAGGTCCTCCCTTACAAAGTGGTTCTCGTGTCAGTATTTTGCTAACTGCTATCCTGTTCCTCCTCCTGCCCTGTTCACTGTACCCTGTATCCTGCTGCCTTGTATCGGCTCCCATTTGTTCCTGATCCAAGTTTTGTTCCCCCCTTCCCATCTGGTGCCTGCACCTCCATTTTTCTAGTTTTTAGGTGTTCCCCATTTTGTATATATTGTATATAGTTAGTTGTTAGTTAGGCTTCTGTTTCTTAGTTATTAGCCAAGTATTCTGTCATGGGGTTTTTTGGTTCACTTATATTTTCATGTTTGTTGTGTTCTCGTGTTTGGAAGGATTTTGTTTCACTGTGAATAAATCTCACTTAAAGTAACCTTCAGTAATGTTTTCAACTTTCCCTCTATTAAATCCTCTGCTCTTGTTGTTTTAACTTTGGATAGTAAAACATTTTTTTTCTGCCAGTAAATACCTTGTACAGCCCACTTCCTGTTTCTTGTGTGGTAAAAAGCCTAGGCTTATGACATCATACACAGCTCTCTCTCTCACTCTTGTGAGAGTTTGCCAGGAAGAGGGGGGGTGAGTTATAAGAGGGCCAATGAGAGCTACAGAGCTGTAGGTGTGCCTCTGTGTGTCTGTATAAATCCAGGAAGTGAACAGACAGCAGCTTCAGCTGTCCATATTTAAAATGGTTGCAGCCAGACTCGGTGGAGGGAGATTTCTGCAGCATATTTGGCAAGTACAGAATGACATATATAAAATAATATGCAAAGTGATTGTAAGGAAGCTTCAGAATGGCAAAAAATGTTTTATTACAGATTATGTGAGCAGACTGCAGTTCCTTTTTAAAGCATGCACAGTCTGGTCCCAGTTTCCTGAGTGTAGACATATCTGGTAATCGCTGCTTCTGATTCCAGACATATTATGTATGTTGTATTTTCAATAAATGTAAGTTTTTTGTTTATCTTAATGCTTTACTTTTAATCAGTTATAGTCTATGATGCTCCCCAGTGTATGTGATTTATAAAAAATATGCTGCTTAAATACCTTATTTTTGAGCGCTGCTCAGCGCTCACGTGACTGCCTGCCGGTCCCCTCCTCCTCTTCTCTCCTCCACCTGGCTGATGTCAATAGGGGATGTCCAGCCCCTCCCCCTGCAGCTATCATATCGAAAGAGGAGACCAGCTGGCAGCCACGTGAGCGCGGAGTAGGGCTCGGAAATAAGGTATTTGGCAGCATAGGTTTTATAAATCACATACACTGGGGAACATTATGTTATCTAACAGAGGGAACTGTAGAACAAAAAAAGTGGCTTTACAAACACTTTGTCTGTTGCAGTGCGTCAACATGCGTTATGTTGCACCACTAGAGCCTTAAATTCGTACTTGCAGCAATTTGTGTGTTACAGCACACCACAACACACAGGAGTGTTTTACCTTGCATTGTGGCGGACTGCAATTAAGTGTGTTGGGGTGCCATTTCAAATAAATGGCACCACAGAGCAACAACACACATAATCCTCACATTACTATATTACAGCAGTCTGAATGGGTCCCAGTAATGCTAGGTCTTATCCCTGCCCTCAACTGTGACTGGACAGTGAAGGGAGAAGTAGCAGACCGGTGAGCTAATTTCCCTGACATGCTTCTCTCTGCCACTATCAAGTTCCTTGTTAGCACATGAGCACTACAGCACAACTGATTGGCTACTTCTGTTTCTTCTCCATTTAGGACTAGATATCACCTTTTGCAGGCTGGATTGATTTTCTCTGAATTCAGCAGTGGACGTAAGAGCTAGGAATGGTAAACTGACTAAAAATGTGTCAAACCTAGAAAAGTTATTTTCTCACATTGGAAATCCGACAGAACTCCATCGGAGTAAAAGAGAACATGTTCTCTATCTAAACTCCGATGGAATTCCTCGGAAAAAAAGGCAGATGGGCATACAAACGGTCGGAATTTCCTATGGAAAAAGACCACCTGACTTTTTCCATCGGAAATTCCGATCGTGTGTATGGGGCTTAAGTATGAACAAACCTTGTACATTCAGGTCTTTATCAAACAAAAATCACTACACAACTTCATCATCATAAAAAAAGGCCATTGTACATCAAGTATTCCAAATAGATCTATCATAATTAGAACAGGCGAGGAAAATATTATATATATATTATATATATATATATATATATATATATATATATATATATATATATATATACACACACACACTAAGGCTAACTTTTTGAAAATAAACTTTAACAACTTCAAAGCATCACACGTTTTAAGGGATTAAAGTGGAACATGAGGCTATTATCTAATGGGAAACCAATGTAGGCAGATATTGGGTCAAAAAAAAAAAAAGGCGAAAGGGAAGTTAGGGAGAATGGCTACTATATAACAAGATGGGGGACAATGGAAATAAAAGGAGACTCATTAGGGCATGGGTGCTCAACCTGTGGTCCGCCAGCTGTTGTGGAACTACAAGTCCCATGAGACATTGCAAGGCTGACAGTTACAAACATGACTCCCAAAGCCAGAGGCATGATGGGACTTGTAGTTCTGCAACAGCTGAAGGGCTACAGGTTGAGCACCCATGCATTAGGGTCAAGAGTAAAGGGAAAAAGGAAGAAGAGGAAAAAAAAGAGTAGGAGGAGAGGCTGTGAACAAGATTGAAGGCCACTGAGGGAAAATGCAGGTGGTTATAATCTACACAAAAGTGTGGTATTGACAGTTGATGGGATGAGCAATCTCTATTCAGTCCACTCCAGAAAACATTTCCCTTCTTCCAAAAACATGAACTTCCACCTAGCAGCACTAGGCTTGCCGGTTCTAATCCCAACCACAACACTGCCTGCCTAAAGTTGGCATGTTCTCACTGTGCCTGCGTGAGTTTCCTCCGGGTACTCTGGTTTTCTCCCACACGCCTGCTAGTAGGTCAATTGGATCCTGTCTAAATTGGCCCTAGTATGTTTATGTAGGAATGTGAATTAGGGGCCTTAGATTTTAAGCTCCTTGAGGGCAGAGACTGATGCGAATGTACAATACAGTGTACTGTATATTGAAGCGCTGCGTATACTGACTGTGCTATATAAGTACTGTGATGGTTTGGGTCTGTCTTCCCTGAAGGATGGCTGGTTTTCGCCATATTTTGGAGAGAAAGATGCCCTAATTACACAGCTATGTGGTCAGCTATTTAGTGCTGGCCTGGCTGTGGCTCAGATCCCCACCCACAGACAGGAAGTCTGGTCCCTGGGAGCCAGGTGAGCTCTCAACTCTCTGGAAGGAGTCAGAGAGAGGCTGCATGGATTGCAGCTAGTGTGTGTAGATCTGCAGGTTGCAGATGCCGCTTTATGTTTGAGCAGCAAGTCGCTGACTAGGAGAAAAGCAAGGGTTGAGTTTATCTCTGGGAAACGCTGTGTGTTCTGAGGAACAGAACTTAGGCTTAAGCTAGAGGCCTGAAGCCGTCGGATGCCAAGATTGAAAGCCAGGAGGCTAAGCTCTTGAGTTTGTACAATGCAGTAGTGATGGAACCCCTGCGAGGGCTGCAAATGTATATGTGAACTTTTGATGTTTTTTAAATAAAAGTGGGCCACCAAGCCCTTAAAAACGCACCTACCGTTGAAGTCTGTTCCCGCAAGGTTACAGTACCTGTAATAAATAAATGTGCGAGAGTCCCCATGTTTTATGAAAGATATCCAGAGTATTTTTTGTGAATGGATTTATTCTTCCATCCTCCTTATGTCTTCTACTTTATTAAAGTGATTGTAAAGTAAAAAAAAATGTTTTATTTGAAAAATAAAATAAAAATAAATAACAAACATGTTATACTTACCTCCTCTGTGCAGTTGGTTTTGCATTGAGCAGCCCGGATCCTCCTTTTCTTGGGTCCCTCTTTGCTGCTGCTGGCCCCTCCCTCCTATCGAGTGCCCCCACAGTCAGCAGCTTCCTATGGGGGCACTGGAGCCGAGTCACAGCTCTGTGTGTCCATTCAGACACGGAGCCCTAACCCGGCCCCACCCCCTCTCTCCCGATTGGCTGACTGACTTTTATTGACAGCCACAGGAGCCAATGGCGCCGGTGCTGTCCTAGCGAATCAGGAGGAGTGTTCCGGACGGCTTAGACATTCGTGGACATCACTGGAGAGAGATGGGGCTCAGGTAAGTAATTAGGGGTTGTTCGGGAGGCTGCTACACACAGAAGGTTTTTTATATTAATGCATAGAATGCATTAAAAGGGGTTTTAAAGGTTCATCTTTTATTTTCGAAATAGGCTCCTTTAAGCTAGTGCATTGTTGGTTCACTTACCTTTTCCTTCGATTTCCCTTCTAAATGTTTTTTTTCTTTGTCTGAATTTCTCACTTCCTGTTTCTCCTCAGTAAGCTTGCCCCCATCATCCATGAGGGTTGGTCAGCCAGAACAGCGTACTGAGGAGGAACAGGAAGTGAGAAATTCAGACAAAGAAAAAAATACATTTAGAAGGGAAATCGAAGGAAAAAAGTAAGTGAACCAACAATGCACTAGCTTAAAAGAACCTATTTAGAAAATAAAAAACAAACCTTAACAACCCCTTTAAGATAAAAAAAACTTCTGTCTTTACAACTCCTTTAAGTCGCAGCTAGATGATAGGGGAGAGTCTTTTATGCAGCAGGCAGGTATGCAGACCTGAATTTATAAGATGTTGCAAGATTGATTTTTTTTTTTATAGATTTTAACTGGAATGGATTTGGGGTGAAGGAGAAAAAATGAAGGATCTATCGGAATCTTGGAATAACATTTTTGGGAGATTAGTCTTACATTCTCCCAAAACTCTGACAGTTGGAAGCAGTCCTGATGGCTTTTAATTGTTCGAAGTTGATAGGAAATGTAATTTCCACATCATCACAGATGACACTACAGGCTGATAAATTATATATGTCACATTTTAAAGAAAGGGTCACTAATGAGTAAGCCGCCACTTAATTTTGAGAAGTGACATGCAAACGACGGCTCATTCTCTTCTTCTTATTCTATAATAAGGGCAAAAAGAATGTAGATAGGATGATTAAAGGCTCAAACTATAAATATATATACACACACACACACACACACTATTTTAAAAATGTTAAGAGAGATGTAGTAACAGGAACCTTGTGTTTCCAGATCTCAGAAAGGAAATGATTAGAAGCCCTACCATTTTAATTTGCTTTCTGGTTGGTTAGATTTTCTTCTTCAAAAACACAACAGGAGGTCCAAAGTCGCGTGATTTTGCCTCATACGACTGTGGGTCCGACTTTGCCCTGCAACTTGAAGTCCGACTTTAATGACCAGGAATCCGACTTTGATCCCTACAATACCAGGCACTTTTATTTATTTATTAAAATTCTTAAAAGTACAAAAAAAAAAACTCTCTGTCTGGTATGAATCTGTCTCTCCTCTGTCCTCTCCCCCCCCCCCTTCCTGCCTGTCAGCTAGTGTCAGTGGTGCTCTGCTCCTAACAAATTCATTCAAGACCATGTCGCAAAAATGAATACACTGCAATGAAAGTCTTAAAGGGGTTGTAGACCTTCCAGGTTTTTTTCACCTTATTGCATCCTATGCATTAAGGTGAAAAAACATCCTATAATTGCCACCCCCCCAGCCCCCTGGTTTACTTACCTGAATGGGCTGGATCTCGGCCCAGGCTTCTTGGCTCTTCATTGGATAGATTGATAGCACCGCAGCCATTGGCCCCCGCTGCCGTCAATCAAATATAATGGGCGCCGAGGAGCGGGGCTGAGTCCGGCATTCGTGTCCATGGATAGAAATGCTGAACTTGGGAGCATACCCACAAGGTAACCCCCTTGGGAAAGCTCTTCCAAGAGGGGGTTATCTGATGCGGGAGGAGCCGAGGGACCCCAGAAGACGAGGTTCGGGGCCACTCTGTGCAAAACTAGCTGCACAGTGGAGGTAAGTATGACATGTTTGTTATTTAAAAAATTAATAAAAAAATCAAACCTTTACAATCACTTTAAGTGGGGTACACACCAAAAGAAAAATCGGGCGAACGACCGTCCGATTTTCCTCGTTGTTTCACAGCAAATCAGGACCGGTGAACAAAAATTCATACGAAAATTCTCGTACGACAAAGGCTTTTCTTTGTTGTTTCTGATCATGCAAAGTCTTTCTCTTCAGATTTTCCTTCTATTAAAATCAGACAAAAACGGTACACATTAAAGGAAATTGTTAATTCTGTTTCTGTACGTGAATAATTATGGAGTTTGTCCCTTTGGGAATTTTTGTAAGAAAATTCGGAAGCGGCTGTCGTAAGTTGTATACTCACTATACGAAAATTGTAAGAAAATTCTTTGGACGAAAATGTTCACCAGATTTTCTTATAGTGTCTACAATCCTTTAGGAGCAAAGCTACATTTTAGACAACAAAATCCTAATTAACAAGAATTAAATATAGGTGAGTCTAATTATTCATTAAACAGGTGTCCAGCAGACAGTTGATTATAAAACGGTGTTACTTAGCAAAGAAAACCCTTTCCCATTTCATGCTGTCAGCAATAGCACCACATGGAAGAGAAATGTCACAAGGCCTGAAAAAGAAAATAATTTCTTTACACAAGATAGATGAAGGCTACAAGAAGATCAGCAAAGCTTTATTGATCAGTCAGCAAACTGTAGCAAAAGTGATACAAAAATTTAACATGGAACTGCAACCATCTCACAGAGACGTCCAGACTATCCACGGAAGTAACCACCTCGACAGAAGCATTTTCTGATGAGAAGGGTCAAAGGAAATTACCATGCAAGTTCACTGCAGTTAGCTAAAGAAGTAGAAAGCCAAACTGTGGAGATTATTTCCCGTAACACAATATGGCGTACACTGCAGAGGAGTGGCATGCATGGGTGTCGCCCACAATGGAAGCCTCCAGCCTTACTTTCATGTAATGAGCTAAACAAATGTTCTATAAAACTCAGTTTTGTCAAAATGTTGGAACTTGTTCTTGTGTTCATTGAGATATAGATTAAAATCTTACTTTTCCAATGGGGTGTACTCATTTATGCTGAGCACTGTGTGTAACAGGTAAAGTCGCAGGTGTCATGGGTTTATTGGATATCTATTATTGTCCCTTGGGTCTCAACTGAAGGATTTGATCATTTCAATTGCGCAGGAGCCAATACAGCACTAGTTGTTTGTTCTTTTCTTGTGGACGTGCTACAGCTGTATGCTACTAATGATGGAAAAAGCCCAATTTCCGGCTGGTACCAACTCCTGCGTGGGTCTAGTGCCAATGCTGTGGCAGGTCTACTGTTGTTGGTTTGTATGTTTTTTACTCAATAAAAAGATAAAAATAAAAGACTTCTTCAGCTACTATTTACACATCTAAGGAAGAGGTTTTCTATATCTACTTTAAAGTGAAGCAAAACCTTAAAGGTTGGAGGCGTTACTGCCATTTATTTGACAATTATCAGTGTGGTTCAGTAAATATTTGCCCTCTTCCCAGTTTCTACCCGTTTGATCAAAAGAATTCTTAAACAAATATATGTAAAATAATTTGTTAAAACGCCTTACGAAGAAAACACACTTCTAGGAATAAAATATATGCTGAAGAAAGCAGCTGCAGCATAGTATAAAGTCAGTCCTCGGCACAGACCCGAAGAGGATCTTCAAAGAGGTTCAGGGGAACATAACTACACATTCCATCTCCTGCTGTGAATAATAGATACAGGCACATCTTACTGGAACAAAATAACAACTCAAACATTACATTTAGGCTTTATTTATGATAAGAAGCTGTAGTGTTGTATAATGCATTAGGCGCTTGTGATTTTTTACATTAAATAACCTCATTCCTTAAACAAAACCATGCCTATTTCCTTTAGATGTAATCCCCTAAGAAATAACATTATGCAAACATGAAAACCCAGCGCTGCAAAAAAAAAAAAAAAAAAATGTAAATACCCTGGAGGGGGAAGCGTCTCATTGGCTCGCTGTCAGCCAAGCACAGGGTTAGACTATGAATAATTGATAATTTCCAGGTAATCGGAGACAGTGATTGTATTACTGTACTACATGTAAATATTCTATACTGGGGTTTCAGTTTACAGGACTTACAGTACATGTGTACAGGACTTGTAGACAAGACATGCGTTCACACAGCCACACCTAGCAATGTCATCTGCATATAACCCTAATCAGTTCTCTCATTTAGCAATTTTATTTAATCTTTCTTTTTAGAAATTGATGTAATTTTAGGTTGTAAATATTTTTTATATAATAACATTTTTATTTCACAAATAGACATGTATTACAGGATTTATGACAATAAAAAAAAGCCCAGCACTACCTACCTGCCTAAACATTTTTTACATTAATGCATTTCCCTTATACTTAGCTGAGCCCTCATTTTTTTTTTTTTTTTTTAAGTGTATTATGTGCGTGTACTCGAGAGAGGAGCCGGACTGCAGGAGTTGGGAGTAGGCAGGCCTCCCCCAGAGGCAATCTGCCACCTTTCTCCATGCCCCGGGTGGCAATGGCAGGTGTGTGAGGGGGTCCTCCCACACAGCCCGCCCTACCTGCTCCGCTTTGAAGCCCAACGGGGCAGAGGGACTCCCTATAAGGGAGTGAGAGGATTTGCCCGCTCAACCAGCCCAGTTAGTCCTTCGCCTCTCTTTTTTTCTTAGAGACCGCGTGGTCAAAGTGCGTGCATGTTAACCCAATTTCAAATACGTGTAAGTGTGGTGTTTTTTGTGGGAGGGGGGTGGGCGTAGGCTTACCTCACATAGCACACCCACCGGGAGCCGGGCTGAGACCACCAAACTCAATTCACATGTAGCCGAGACCGGGATCCGAACTCCTAGCTGCAGAGGTGAATGGCTTCTCAGCGCAGTGCCAATCGCGTTTGAGCCACCACAGCTCCCAGCTGAGCCCTCATTTGATCCAGCACTGTGCTTGTCTGCAGCGGCTCTCTCTCCTCACTTTCTAGTTTCACAGACCATTGGCTCCCACTGCTGTCAAACAAAGCCAGTGATAAGGGAGCTGGGGACAGGGCCAAGCCCTGCTGTCTGTGTCCACAGACACAGACAGCAAGGTTTAGGAGCGGGCCCGCACACGTGCCACATAGGATGCAGCTTTCTAGGGGGGACGCTCACCAGAGAGGAGGAGCCCAGAAGAATTCAATTGCACAGAGCAGGTAAGTATAAACCTATTTGTTATATATTTTTTTATTTGTTATTTTGCATTTACAGAACTAGTTAAATTTGTTCAGCTAGTCCAGTGATCCATGAAACCCTGCTAGACAGCACAGCCAGCTTCACAAACTCCATTGCAGCAACTGCACAGTGTGTACAATAACATACCCACAGCTTGCTGATTGGCTGTAGCATATTGCTTGTATGAGCAAATCCATTGCATGGAGCCTTTTATTGGACATGTAGAAACAGGCATGCATGCATGAACAAAATGCTTTGGTGAAAATATCTTCAGAGAGCTGCACACTATTCTATCAACTTGAAAGCTTAAAAGGGGTTGTAAAGGTTTGTTTTTTATTTTCTAAATAGGTTCCTTTAAAAAAACAAACCTTTACAAACCCTTTAAAGTAGAACTATAGGCAAGACTTTTTTTCCCCATTATGGATAGAGAAAGAGAAAGAGAAAGAGAAAGAGAAAGAGAGAAAGAAAGAGAGAAAGAAAGAGAGAGAGAGAAAAGAAAATAAATAAAAGAAAATAAATAAAGGAAAAAGAAAAAAGTGTGTGTAGGAAAAATAAAATAAAAAACTAGATCAAGGTTTGATCTAGATCAGTGCCTGGGTTAGTGTTTGGATCAAGGTCAGGGTTAAAGGTCAAGGCAAAAAAAATCTGGACAGGATTTTTTTTTTAATTAGTATCAGTTTCAGTTAGTTTCATTGTTTTAGGTAGAACAAAAAAAAAAAGCAAAATGCACACTATTGTTTCTGGCTATACCAGGGGAACAAACAACACATAACATATACGTACGTGGTATCGCTGCGATTGTCAGAAGCAAAATAATTTATTTTGGCTTGTTCCTTGGTAGTAGGTTCTGGTAGTAGCAACAAATATACAGCTAAATTAAAATTTTAGACCAGTTTTATTAAAAAAAAAAAAAAAAAAAAAAAAAAAACAACAACAAGAGAAATCCATTACCATTTACCACCAAATGAAAGCCCAATTTGTCCTGAAAAAAATGCGGTATAATCAACCTGGATGCAAAAATTAATTGCGATGATATGTACAGTTTTACCAACACATGCAAAATTGGGCTTAGCCATCGGGAAAACTGCCATGAGAGCTTTTGGACAGGAAAACTATCCGTGTGTATGGCTCCATTGCAGTTTTCCTGACAGGAAAACTACCGGAAAAAAAAGAGAACCAGCTCTCTTTTTTCCCGCCGGGATTCCCGGAGGTTTTTAACCACTTACCCCCCGGACCATATTGCTGCCCAAAGACCAGAGTACTTTTTGCGATTCGGGACTGCGTCGCTTTAACAGACAATTGCGGGGTCGTGCGACGTGGCTCCCAAACAAAATTGGCGTCCTTTTTTTCCCACAAATAGAGCTTTCTTTTGGTGGTATTTGATCACCTCTGCGTTTTTTATTTTTTGCACTATAAACAAAAATAGAACGACAATTTTGAAAAAAATTAATATTTTTTACTTTTTGCTGTAATAAATATCCCCCAAAAATATATAAAAAAACATTTTTTTTCCTCAGTTTAGGCCGATACGTATTCTTCTACATATTTTTCGTAAAAAAAAATCGCAATAAGCGTTTATTGATTGGTTTGCGCAAAAGTTATAGCGTTTACAAAATAGGGGGTATTTTTATTAATATTTTTTTTTACTAGTAATGGCGGCGATCAGCGATTTTTTTTTCGGTATTGCGACATTATGGCGGAAACTTCGGACATTTTTGACACATTTTTGGGACCATTGGCATTTTTATAGCGATCAGTGCTATAAAAATGCATTAGATTACTATAAAAATGCCACTGGCAGTGAAGGGGTTAACACTAGGGGGCGGGGAAGGGGTTAAGTATGCCTGGGTGTGTTCTTACTGTGGGGGGGGGGTGGCCTCACTAGGGGAAACACTGATCCTCTGTTCATACAGTGTATGAACAGAAAATCAGCATTTCCCCTGCTGACAGGAACGAGAGCTGTGTGTTTACACACACAGCTCCCGTTCCCCGCTCTGTACCGAGCGATCGCGTGTGCCCGGCGGCGATCGCGCCCGCGGGGCACAAGCACGGGAGTAGGGGGCGAGCGGGTGGCGGCTAAAAGGCAGGACGTCCATTTACGTCATGGGTCTTCAAACTATGGCCCTCCAGTTGTTCAGGAACTACAATTCCCATCATGCCTAGTCATGTCTGTGAATGTCAAAGTTTTACAAAGCCTCATGGGATGTGTAGTTCCGCAACAGCTGGAGGGCCGTAGTTTGAGGATCCCTGATTTACGTGGTCTCGCCTAGGAGAGCCACCTTGTGGACGTAATATGACGGTGCGGCGACGGCAAGTGGTTAACTTAGCAGTTGTCCTATGGGAAACACTGCGATGGAGCATTCCCAACCAAAGCTCTTGTGGCAGTTTTCCTGTAGGGAAACCCGGTCGTGTGTAGGGGGGGAAAAAGTTGCAGGTTCTCATTTTTCCCCCTCCGAGATACCCGCCGGACTTTTTATTGCCGGGAAACACGGTCATGTGTGTACGAGGCATTAGGCGTGAAGAGGTTAAAGAAAGTGCAACAATATTTAAACACATAACTTTATACTACAAATTTAAATAGAATGTTGCATGGATTTCGGTTTTAAAGAAACCTAGTTGCTAAACCATCCATTTGAGCAACATTATTCCAATAAGATTAATGTGCATTTAAGAAATTTTAGAAATGTTACCTACTGTACATATCCAAAAGTATTGAGCTTGCTGACGTGAGAGAGCAGACTTGTGTCATCACTCAAGTGACACTCTATAGCAGTGGTCTCCAAACTGCGGCCCGAGGGCCGGATGCAGCCCTTTGCTTGCCTTTATCCGGCCCTTGGGGCACTATCCCTCCCACTGATACGAGACACTATTCTGCCATCTGACACAGACAATGGAGCACCATTTCTCCCACTGACACAACTAATATAGCACTATTCCTCCCTATGATACCAGCAATGGGGCACTATTCCTCCCCCTAATACCAGATGTTTACGAACAATGATGCCAGGAACATTTCCACTCCCATTGGCCAAAGTCCGGCCCTCGAAGAGTCTGAAGGACAATAAACCGGCCCTTTGTTTAGAATGTTTGGAGACCCCTGCTCTATAGTATTACTCTTCTCCCCCCTGCAGCTACGTAAAAATATGTAGGTAGGCGAGGAAAAGAGTAGAGGAGCTGGGGCAGCACAGAGAGTAATTTCACACTCCGAGAATAGGATTGGTTACAGGATCTCTTTAAAGGTTTCTCTAAATAATTTCTAAGGAGAAAACATAAGGTGACTCTAGAAGTAAAAATAATACATTGGTAACCTAACTATAACGTCCAGTAATTCCTTTCTGTCACTTTCCCTGCATTTTCAATCTTAAAGTGGTTGTAAACCCCACTTTATGACTTTTACCTACAGGTAAGCCTATAATAAGGCTTACCTGTAGGTATAAAGAATATCTCCTAAACCTGCACGGTTTAGGAGATATTCCCCTCGCAATGCGCCGCTGACGTCAGCGGCGCATGCGCAGGGGGGATCCTCGGCTAAAGGACCGGCAGCCGCCGGACCTCGCCGAATTTAAATCTCCCGCGCGCACGCGCGGGAGTGATGTCATCGCCGCTCCAGCCAATCACAGCGCTGGAGCGGCGATACCCAGAAGACACGCCGGAGCAAGATGATTTCTCGCTCGACGTGAACCAGGTAAGTTTTACACACCTCGTTCCGAGGTAAGTATTTCATAATGAGCTAATATGCGGTATATTAGCTCAATATGACTTTTGCCTTGCAGGAGAAATTTTTTTTTTTTAAACGGGTTTACAACCGCTTTAATTTCAACATGAAACTAAATGACACAAGAGAAAACCTCCTAAAATATGTCCTTGTAACTTACAGCTTTAAGAAGAGCCAAGTTGTCCCTTAAGGACCCGACCATTCCGATAAATGACACCACAAACATCAGGATGCCCAGAAGTAGGAGGATGATGGCCGGTGCCAGGAAGATCCCTTCCAAAGTCTGATGTTTTCTTCTCTCGCTCTCTGCATAGATGCCAATGCACAGGATCAGGAGGCCTATCAGCTGGAAGAAAACAACCACATTAAATGATATACAGTCACAGCACACTTCTCAAATTTAGAAAGTATATCCTGTAAACACATTCTTGCTTGTTAACCTGAGGATACTTTTTCTGACACAGAAACGGTTTCCAATAGTAAACTGTTGAACACAAAAAAAATATATAATTGGCTGTGCTTGCAGCAAATTTAGGCTAGTACTTTAGTTTTTTATTTGTAATGTCTGCTTATCTTTCAGAAACTTTACAGTGCAACCGCTACTGTCATTTCAAAAGCAATAATAGTAAATGTATTATATTGTAAAGTACTGCGCTAACTGTTGATGCCATATAAATCCTGAATAATAATAATGATAAAAAAAAATAAAAATCATCACTATTTTTTACAAAAGTGCAATACCAGCAACGACCAGCAGGTGGCAATACAGAATGTTGTCTAAATAGACACAGGAATGATATTATACACTTTGCAAATTGCCATTTTGGTAAACTGCGTTACATTTACTTAGCTGTTGCTCCTTCCAATTCACAAAGGCAGCAGTTTATCCCACAGATTTCAGGATCATTCAAAACGGCAGATTATTTTGATTTTTGATTGCGAACAAAAATGTAGCACAGAAATTGTATAGAGAGAATATGCTCTATTGGTTCGTGCATAGACATATCTTTACTAATGTGCACTTGATGATAGAACAGTAGGAGATCTGTATTGTAGCAGAATTGAATTCAAAATAATAATTATTTTACGCAATTAGAATATTTGCTTTGAAGCACTAGTGTCCTTACTTTAATTCATTTAAAGGGAGTCCGTCATGGAGGCAACCATTGCTGAACCCTCCCTTTGAGAATGCTTGTATCTTGGCTGCCATGCTGATGTTTTAGCTTCAATGCTTTCCAAGTCACTTACATTTTGTTCAGGCCAGCAATACCTTTCCTTGTGAAAGTGTCACTTTGGTAAACTATTTGGGTTTCAGAATAATTTTATATTAATTTTATGTGTATTTCTTTTTTAAGCTCATGCTTTCATATTTATAAAATCTCATTATTCTACATATAAGCACTTAAGACCACCCATGACATCTGAGAATACATCCATGACACTGGCATCCCAGAACTGGAACGGAGTGGATCGATTTATGCACAATTGATTTCACTGCCAATTTACTTATTTTGGTGATTACATTTTAGCTATTGGAGCTGCTAATGGCCCGTACACACGATCAAAATATCGGACGAAAACGATTGTCCGATGAAGGATCGTACAATTTTCGGATCGTGTGTACACTACTTTCGAGGGCCGATCACGACAGTTCATACGATATTATTCGATCGGACATGCACGAAAATTTTCATCGTGCGATGTCAGATCGTACGATTTTCGTTTAGTCAGTACAGTTGACGTCCGAAAATACAATACAAATACATTACAACACATGACATTACTTCCGTTTATTTTTTTTCGGTCGTACGAGAATTTTCGTGACTTTAATAACCTATTTGATTTTACTTGCGACTATTAAGCGAAAAAAGTCGTACGATCCGTCGTACGATATTCGGATCGTGTGTATGGGCCATAAGGGGACATGTTCTTTGAGTGGTGATTTATTTAGAGTAGTATCGTTTTGTTATATTTAGTGTTCACTTGTGTTTTTTCTTCCCTTTAGCCCTGGGTCACACTGGTACGATTTGAGATGCGATTTGAGAAACCTGCACAGATGTCTCTGAAATCGCGTCCGAAATCGGGACTGACAGCGGGAGTGAAATCGTGCGAGTTCAGCTGAACTCGTACGGCTTCACTCCCGCAGCCCAGTATGAACCTGAACTGAGCCCTGGTTCACACTGACTGCAGGAATGAAATGGTGGGAGTTCAGCTAAACTCGCACCATTTCATTCCCACATGTCAGTCCTGATTTTAGCGGCGGGTTTCTGCACAGATGTCAGTGGAAATTGCACCCCAAAATCGCAAACAGTAGCACAGAAACGACTACGCAAATTGTGCGTCACACCGATTAGGACGGTGCCATTGCCTGCAATAGCCGCCGATTTGACATGTCAAATCACATTTCAAATCTCACCAATGTGAACCAGGGCTTAGTGTATTTTTTCTGTAATATCATCGTACATTTTCTATTTTAACTTTAATTTTTCAGTCTGCTTTTTAATCCTGGGTAAAAAAAAAAAAAAAAAAAAAAAAAAGGTACTAAGGCTAATGAGGGGGACTTTTTGTCAGAAAAAAATGTATCTAGGAAAGGAGCTTCTGCAACCCTTGGGAGTCACTTAAAGCTCATTGTGGGCTTAAAAACCCTCAAATGCACTGCCCCAAAACAATAACATTTTGCAGATTTTGGTGATATTTTGGGAAACATTTTTTTTAGCAAATTTTACTCATTCCTACCCAGAGCATTATGGGGTTACCTAAAGAGAGAGTGCAGTAGAATCTGTTTGCCTTCCGACCCTCTCTGTTTGAAACTTTCTATGACAGAGCAGGCAGGGAGAGATTTACATATCATTGCTTTAACTCATTCAGTTATGACTGTACATTTGACATTGGATGTGTAAACATGCTTTTATTTCAACAGAGCAGCTAAGAATAAACAGGCAAAGTTTTGAAAAGGAGCCTACAGCTCCATTTTTTGTTTTGGTCCTAAATATGAAAGCAAGAATCGATTGCCTTAGGCTGCATTCACACTGTAACGCCGCGTACGTGGCGTATTTTGCCGCGATTTGTTTAACTTTTTTTTTTTTTCACTAATTATTTCCATTGCTGTCTATGCCGAACGCCGAAAGCCGCCTGAAAAAAAGGGTCCGGGACTTGTTTTCAGGCGGCAGGCGTACAGCGTTTTGGTGTGAGATGTGAACCATCTCATAGACAGCAATGGAAATTCGCCCCTCCAGCGGCACGAGCGTCGCGCTTCAGGCGTATATACGCCGAGGTGTGAATGCAGCCTTAAACTCCCTCTAGGGTGTACAATCTACTTGGAATTAGAATGTCCTAATCTTATTTATGTTTTTTTTTTCCAGGTGTTTCAGCTTCCACCACAACTTAAAGAGCAGTTCCACTGGTTGTTAAGTTTATTAACCACTTCCTTACTGGGCACTTAAACCCCCTTCCTGCCCAGAGGACTTTTTGCGATTCGGCACTGCGTCGCTTTAACTGACAATTGCGCGGTCGTGCGACGTGGCTCCCAAACAAAATTGACGTCCTTTTTTTCCCACAAATAGAGCTTTCTTTTGGTGGTATTTGATCACCTCTGCGGTTTTTATTTTTTGCGCTATAAACAAAAATAGAGCGACAATTTTGAAAAAAAAATAAAAAAATGTTAATTGTTGCTGTAATAAATGGCTCAATTTAAAAAAAAAAAAAAACATTTTTTATCCTCAGTCTAGGCCGATACGTATTCTACATATTTTTAGTAAAAAAAAAAAAAAAAAAAAAAAAATCGCAATAAGCGACTGGTTTGCGCAAAAGTTATAGCGCTGTAGGGACAGAATTATTATTTTTTTATTATTATTTTTTTTACTAGTAATGGCGGCGATCTGCGATTTTTATTGCGACTGCGACATTATGGCGGACACATCGGACACATTTTTGGCGCCATTTACATTTATACTGCAATCAGTGCTATAAATATGCACTAATTACTGTATAAATGTGACTGGCAAGGAAGGGGTTAACACTAGGGGGTGAGGAAGGGGTTAAATGTGTGTTCCCTATATAGTGTTCTAACTGTGGGGGAAGGGGGGTGACTGGGGGGGGTGACCGATCTGTGTCTCTATGTACAAGAGACACAGATCGGTCTTCTCTCTCCCTGACAGCACCGCTGTCTGCGAGAGCCGGGAATGAGAGATGATCTCATATGTAAACATATGAGATCATCTCTCATTGGCCGCACAGATCGCCTAGGAAACGGCCGCTCCGATTGGTCGTTCACGGCGATCTGTGACTGGCTGTGTCCAAGGGACACGGCCAGTACAGAAGTTCCCCGCTGCGCGCTCGGGAGCGCGCGCGGGGAACGCGGAAATGAGCTGCCGTCAGTTGACAGTGGCTCAGAGATTTAGAACCACCCTGCGGCCGTCAATAGTCGTACGGCCGTAGGGAAGTGGTTAAAAGTCAGCAGCTACAAAAAGTGTAGCTGCTGACTTTTAATAAACAGACACTCACCTGTCCCACGGACCAGCGATGCAGGCTGTCCGATGCCTCTCGCCTCTCCGCAGAGCCAGCATTGTAAGTGTGGGCGCCCGGCTGTGACAGCTCGCAGCTTCACATCGCTCTGTCAGTGACCAAGCAACCTTCTGGGACCTAAAAGTCTTGGCTGCATCTCTGATCAGTCTTCTCCTTGTATGAGCTGAAAGTTTAGAGGGACGGCCAGGTCTTCGTAGATTTGCAGTTGTCTGATACTCCTTCCATTTCAATATTATCGCTTGCACAGTGCTCCTTGGGATGTTTAAAGCTTGGGAAATCTTTTTGTATCCAAATCCGGCTTTAAACTTTGTTTAAAGTTTGAAGCCTGAAATGTGGCAAAAGGTCGCAAAGTTCAAGGAGGCCGAATACTTTCGCAAGGCACTGTATAATATATATATATATATATATATATATATATATATATATATATCACACTGTACTTGCAGAGGATTCCAATTGCCCATTATGTCCATGGAGGTCTTTTGAAGGCTTCCCTTTGTAAAGGACTCATTTGCAGAGGCCTCTAAAACCTAAGAGGAAAGATGTTACGGAGCCTATGCACCTTCTACATCAGCGACCTGTGAAAGGAAGGAAAGTTCCTGCTTCAAAGCTTGAAAAACAGCTTCTTTCTTGTTTCTATACACACCCCTCTGTGGTTTAAACTGAATGAATTACAGCTTTCTGTGGCTAGCCCTTTCCTTACAATTAAATGTGTGATACTTCCTTCTCTTTATAACTTCCCCTTACTTAACATCACTCAAAATTACTCAGATAAGACAAGGTAAGAAGAATCACACGGTGTCCTATTACCTTTTTTTACAGTAAAGAAATCTCATGTAAAACCGGCAAGACATCAAATCCTAAAATACTCTCCGCTATCCTGACTCTAGTTCCAAGACTCAATAATATGATAGCTGGGAATGGCAGTTGATTTAAAGCTCATCCATGTCTTTATGGACCTTGCTTTGTGCACTGGCCCAAATCATTTGGTGGAGGGGGGATTATGCTGTGGGGTTGTTTTTCAGGGGTTTGGCTTGGCCCCCTAGTTCCAGTGAAGGGAACTCTTAAGCTTTTGAAGAGCGAGGGCCACTTAAGCAACTTGGTAACCAGTCGTGGGCCACAATGAGTGGAGCGGACGGATGACAGCTACTCTATATACCTACTCTGCCCAGATAGAAGGGGACGTATTCCCTTCTGTTTTTTGGATTGGAGGTAGGTGGGCAGGGTTGGACTGGCCATCGGGACTACCGGGAGTTTCCCGGTGGGCCGATGGCTCAGTGGGCCAGTTGTCACTCAGGGGCGTCGGGAGGGGATGGCTAGAGCCCTAAATGGGTCCCCAAAAAGCCCGGAGTCTCGCCCTGAGTGTAAACATCCAGTGATTGGTGGGCAAGCGGGGGTGTGCGGCCGCAGTGAGAGTGGAGCTGTCAAAACTGATGTCGGGGATGGGCGGGGCTTAGATGTGATGTGACAGCTCCACTCTCACTGCGGCCGCAAGCCCCGATACCAAAGTGCACTCTGACAGTCATAATCAGGGCCGGGCTGCAAAGTGGCACTTTCCTCCTGGGCCGCTCTGATTCCCTGTAAAAAGGGCCGCTGTACTGCCAGCTCTGAACTGCGCAGATTAGAATAGGCCGTCGGCCGCGGACCCTGCAGTGCAGTACAGATTTGCTCCCGAGTCCCGCGCACGCCGCTCAATGGCTGGAGCCTGGAGATCACACCGTTATTGGCTGTCAGTGTCATGTGACCCGTGGTGGGCGGGGCTTCGGATGGTACACAGGGACGGGGCTCTTGGGGAGAAGGCTCAGGCTGCTTGACACATGTGACAGGCTGCTGTCTGACGGGGCTGGAAGATGGCAACCTGCGGGAGAGACATGTGCTGTGCTGCTGCTGTCGATAGAGAGAACAACCCCAGAGGAGCTGGTAAGTGTAACCTAACTACTACCACAACCTGCATTCACCCACCCTGCATTCACCCACCCACCCTGCATTCACCCACCCTGCATTCACCCACCCACCCTGCATTCACCCACCCTGCATTCACACACCCTGCATTCACCCACATACACCCACCCTGCATTCACCCACCCTGCGTACACCCACCCTGCATTCACCCACCCTGCATTCACCCACCCTGCTTTTAGCCACATGCACTCACCCATCCTGCATTCACCCTCATACACCCACCCTTCATTCACCCACCCTGCGTACACCCACATTCACCCATCCTGCATTCATCCACATACACCCACCCTGCATTCACGCACATTTACCCACCCTGCGTACACCCACATTCATCCACATACACCCATCCTGCATTCACCCACCCTGCTTTCAGCCACATGCACTCACCCATCCTCCATTCACCCACATACACCCACCCTCCGTACACCCACATTCGGCCACCCTGCATTCACCCATCCTGCATTCACCCACATACACCCATCCTGCAATCACCCACATTTACCCATCCCGCATTCACCCACCCTGCACTCACCCACCCTGCATTCACCCATCCTGCATTCACCCACATACACCCACATACACCCATCCTGCATTCACCCATCCTGCATTCACCCACATACACCCACCCTGCATTCACCCATCCTGCATTCACCCACATACACCCTGCATTGGTCACCATCATCACACCTCTCTCTATTACCCTTCAGGCCAATGTACACTGCATTATATGTCACCATTAAGGATGAGCTCCAGTGTGTTCGCACAGCCCACGTGCAGAGTCCGCCAGGAAGTTGGCACCGCGCTGCGCTAATCACAGGCAGGGAGACATTATCCCGATGCTCGGCTGCAGAAATCGGGAAATGTCTCCCTGCCTGTGATTAGCGCAGCGCGGTGCCGACTTCCTGGTGGGCTCTGCACGTGGAGTGTGTGAACACACCGGAGTTCATCCCTAGTCACCATACCCTGTGTGTACTCCTCATACCCTGCACATATCCATTACACCTGCTCAACTACAGGCGACTAATGCACAGCTATCCACTGCCTGCAGAGCCCCGACACCACCCATCTAGGGTTGCCACTTCATCCCCTTAAACCCGAACACATGTTAATTACACAGGTTCCGAGTCTAATTTGATGCAGATAAGGCACCAAGTGAGTTTAATTACCACCTTAATCAGCCACAGAACCTGTGTAATTCATGTGTGTTTGGGTTTAAAGGCATGAGGTGGCAACCCTACACCCAACACTCCCCATTATACCCCATTATACTCTGCATACACCAATCACACCCCACACTACCAACACCTCTCACCACAGATCCCACCCTACTATACTCTGCATACACCATTCACATAAGAACTCTTGCACCTCTCACTACCCATCACACTTCACACCTTCTTACAGCTATGACCCCCCATCACACCCTGTCCTACCTTGTATACACCCATCACACACTGCATTATACACTGTGTACTCCCCTCTTTTATTGTCACCACCCTTTACAGCCTGGTTGCAACCATCACCATGCAACCTACCCCTCCCCTAAATATACAACAGTCAAACCCTTCATACACCTGCTCATCCTCCAATGTAAAAAAAAAAAAAAAAACATTTGGTACATATTCCCTCATGCAATCCATCATTTGATCGTCTTTTTTTTTTTTTTGCTTTAAAAAATGAAAAAATAGCAAAAATTATTATTTTATTTTTTTTGTAAATAAGTAATTTTTCTCCTTCACTGATGAGGCGGCACTGATTAGTTGGCACTGATGTGGAGGCACTAATATGCCGCACAGATAGGTGGCACTGATGGTGGGCAAGCACTGAAAGGCAGCACTGATTGGTGTCTCCGATGGGCACAGAATGGCATCACTTGCTGGGCACTGTTGGGGCTGCACTGATGATCAGTGCCCTTTTTCACCTGTACGGGTCTCCCCTGCGAAGAGGTGCCACTGATCGGTTCTCCTCTCCTCACACTCTGTCAGTGTGAGGCAAGGAGAGGCGATAAACGACACTTGTGATCCATGATTGGACACAGCGGATCATATGGATAAATGAATGGTGAGCTGATTCGGTGGTTCAATGGGCCACTTGAACCACCAATGGGCCACTTGACTGGACTTGCCCCCCAGGCCGAAGGCTGCCAGCCCTCCCCTGGTCAGAATGTATACAGGCAGTGTTTGCGATGTACTGGACGAAGGGGCACCGCACATCGGTATCGGGTCCTGCGGCTGCAGAGTCTGACTGCTGGCTGGGGAGGAAGGTGGTGGCCGCACCCGTTGCCACTACTGCAAGTGCACGGTTCCAGTGCAGGCTGCAGAGTATCGCTGCTGGAGGGGGTGCATGGTGCGTGGAGTGCATGTGCAGGGTGACAACAGTGAACCTGTTGAACATCCTGCCTGTGTGTCCTCTCAGACCTCTTCTCTCCCGTGTAACTCCTCCTTCCCCCCCACAGCCACTTTCATCCATACAATAAGCAGACTGTCCGAGCAGAAGGCGGAGCTGTCCAACTTTTCAAGTTAAAAAGCCTGTGATTTTTTGCTAGAGGCAGTCCTAGCAACCAATCGTCTGTCTGTTACATGGAAAGTTAAACAGCTCCCGCCTTCTGCTTGGACTCGTCTGCCGCCTCTGTCTTCTCCCTGTTGTGTAAGGTAAGGGAGGGGGCACTGACATAAAGGGAACTGTGTTTGTTGCAAAGAAAGAAGATGGTTGTAAAGGATACCAGAAAGGAGGGGACTGTGAAAGGAAGTGGGTGTCAGTGTATGTGTAAGGAGGGGGTCAGTATATGTGTAAGGAGGGGGGGGTCAGTATATGTGTGAGAAGGGGGGGTCAGTGTTTGTGTCAGGGGGGGGGGTCAGTGTATGTGTCTGATTTTTTTAATATGCAGCATGGTGGGGGGACGGGGGTAAATGCACTGCCACTGGTCATAGTAACTGATGTATTAGACCCCTTAGACACTGAGCCGCCCATAGTGTCGGCGGTAAAACGCCGCTATTTTTACCGCCGACAATTGCGTATAGTTTACTGTGTTTGTTTGCAAAAATTATGTGGGCCAGTCTGGATGAAGTCCAGGGCCAAATTTTTGTCCCAGTCCACCCCTGTAGGTGGGCATAAACGGACATCCGACACTCTATAGAGTTGAATTGAGGGTGACATTTGGTCAGGCTGAGCGTGTGAAAAGGGCCCAAGACTGCTTTCACACTGATGTGCTGCGGTTTACCCACACCATGGATGCAGTGTAGGGCATCTGTGTCTATCCTGCGAGTTAGCTGAACTTTGCCATAGTCTCTGCCTGTGGCAAAAGCCAGCGCTGTAGAGGAAGCATCGGCTTATGGAGCTCTGCTCCGCAACCACTTTCTTCCTCTACTGCCAGCTTCATTCACAACACTGATACTGTGGTATGGTGGGTCGGCAACCTGCGATCTGGGCTTGCCAACCCGCCATTCCAGAGCAGGAGGTCGCGGGCCACATCAGAGTGCTCCATGGGCCACATGTGGCCCCCAGGCCACCCCTGTCTTAAGGCGTCAGGATACCAAGACATTTTGGACAATTTCATGCTCCCAACTTTGTGGAAACAGTTTGGGGATGACCCTTTCCTGTTCCAACATGACTGAGCACCAGTGCACAAAGCAAGGTCCTTAAAGACATGGATGAGCGAGTTTGGGGTGGAGGAACTTGACTGGCCTGCATGGAGTCCCGACCTCAACTCAATAGAACACCTTTGGGATAAATTAAAGCAGAGACTGTGAGCCAAACCTTCTCATCCAACATCAGTGCCTGACCTCACAAATGCGCTTCTGGAAGAATGGTCAAACATACCCATAGACACACTCCTAAACCTTGTGGACAGCCTACCCAGAAAAGTTTAAGCCGTTATAGCTGCAAAGGGGGGCAACTCAATATTGAACCCTAAGGACCAAGACTGGGATGCCAATTAAAGTTCATGTGTGTAAAGGCATGTGTCCCAATACTTTTGACAATACAGTGTATATTATAGTCACCTAGGTGGATACAGCATTGGTTTGATGCTGCATCTGCCTCCCTTTGCTTCTAAAGCCTCATATACACGATCAAACTTCCATCGGAATCTGTGTTCTAAGGGCGTTGTCCGTGAACTTTTTTTGCATAGACGGCAGAACATTTTCAGCCAACATACACCAAACTACGTGTTTTTTTATCTCTTTACCGTCACTCTTTTGGCAACTTCTTCTATTGTTATCTGATGTTTTGCATTGGTTCGGAGCATGGGTGTTTGTACTTTGGATTTTAGTCTGACGGATTTGTGTACACACAATCGGATGATCTGACGGAACACATTTGTTGTCGGACAATTTGAGAGCATGCACAGCCAACATTTGTTGTTGGAAATTCCGACAAAAATTGTTCCGATGGAGCATACAGACGGTCAGATTATTCGACAGAACACGTCCATCAAACAATTCTTGTCAGAATATCCAATCGTGTGTACGGGCCTTAAGACTAAGAGCGGAGTGATCCAAGACCACTGTTTGCTCAGTTCTCAGTCTTTTGTAAGCAGATGGTCAATGACTGAGAGTCACCAGCTCTCTGCTCTGCCCCTATAACACACACTAGAGCGCTGTGCAGGGGACGGGAGTGGGTGGCCCAGTCTCCCACAGGCTCACTGAGAGGCTGAGCCAGATGCCAGTCCAGACTGTAAAGTCGAGATCCTTCCAGAGACTGGACTGACTTAGTGACGTCAGCTGACAGCGGACTTTAGCCCTCTGTTAGCTGAATATGGGGTCACAGGAGTGCAAAACAAACTGCACCCTTGTGATGCATAGGAGAAGTAGGGCCAAAAAAAACTTTGGCCCTACTTCTCCTTAGGCCTCGTACACACGACCGAACATGTCTGCTGAAACTGGTCCGCAGACCAGTTTCAGCGGACATGTTCGGTCGTCTGTACGTCCGACCGGACAATTTTCCGGCGGATCGGACAGGTTTCCAGCGGACAAATGTTTCTTAGCATGCTAAGAAACATGTCCGCTGGAACCATGTCCGTCGGACATGTTCGGTCGTCTGTACGACTCACCGGACATGTCCGCTCGGCCGAAAGCCCTCGCATGCGTCAAAGTGATTTGACGCATGCGTGGAAGCATTGACCTTCCAGGGTCGCGCACGTCGTCGCGTCATCGCCGTGGCCACGTCACCGCGTATCCTGTCTGTGGGGATTTTGGCGGACCGTTTTCATCGGACAGTCCATCCGTGTGTACGAGGCCTAACAGTTTAGTTACATTACATTAGCACAAGGGATGGTAGTTACATTGAATAAGAATAGTCGCTTGTGCTGGTGGCTGCTCTGTTCATTAAAATCTGAAGTTCTCTGTCCCCCCGATACCCCCGCTGTTATCTTCTGCTCAGGGTTAATATGAGTGACTGGACCAGTCACAGGCACTTGTCAAACGTGCATGCCCTTCCTGCCCCACCCCCCCTTCAGAGAAACCATACTATTGGGGGGTGATAGCATGGCATTTATGATGAATATAGAAGGGGGCAGGAAGGACAGGAATTGATGGCACATTTGATGAGTGCCTGACAGGTCCAGCACCTGCAGTACCAGAAAAATATGGCTGGAGGGGTTATGGGGGAGGGGGGGGGGGGTTGAGGATTTTGAAATTCAATGAAGAGAGCAGCCACCTGCACAAGGGGCCCATCTCATTCAATGTATGTACAGTTAGCTTTAAAAAACAATGCATCACACACCATTACTTTTTAACTAGTTTCTTCCCGCTTGCTCGCTCTACTTGATGGACTGTAGCAGGCAAAGATGAGACGGGATATGTGCTGTTGATAGAACTTTTATTATATATGTTATTATAATAATAGACTAGTAGTCATTTAAATTCTAGTTTAAAGAAATATTCACATATTACGAGTCCTACTTTCCTTACAAAAAGTCAATTTTCGACTTTCTACCTACTGTATACTGTAGCAAAAAACGAAAGCAGGAGAAATTACAGTAGAGAAAATGTTTTCAGAACACGGGAAACAGTCATACAATCGCACAATGGGAAATAATTACAGACAATGTTGTGCATGCAGGAATGTGTAACCAGGAAGTATTAGTGTACACAATGACTAAATATTAACAGTTCTGAATCACTGAAGACATCCAGTGTGATCACAAGGAAACTACCGTTTTGTACAAATAAAATATAAAATGTGTTGACTTTTTGCAGATGGGGCTTTCCAGCTTAAATGAAGTGGAGAATCCCCTTTGCGGATACAATAGTCTAGTTGTGTAGAATGGGGTGTCCTCCAAATCGCATTCAGTACCATCCATCCTTCTCAACCATGAAATAATTACAATCCATACAAGCGAAAGGAACTTGGTCACAAAGCAAATCAACCCCTATGTTTCCAGAACAGGAATGAAGGACACAGACAAAATAAATAACAGTTTTCTGCTTCATCCAAAACAAAAATAAATAAAATAGTTTTGGTTATAGACACACTGGCCTAAATTGCCAGGAGGGTGTCCATGTACGTCCTCCTGTTCACGTGCTGTCTGCGCGCCTGTGGGGGGCACGGGCGGCGCACTCTGATCAGCGAGTCCATAAAACTCGGCCAATTACAGATCGGAGTAAGGGGCTGGTCCTGGCCCTTACCACATGATCAACTGTCAGCCAATGACAGCTGATCATGTGATGTAAAACAGAAGCTGTCAGCATGAGGAGAAAAAAAAAAGCAGTTTACTGGCTTGTGTAAATTGGACATCGGTTCCACACACGGACACCCACTGCTGCTAAGCAGTGCCCACCAGGGCCACCTACCAGTGCATATAAGTACTGCTAAGCAGTGTCCACCAGTGCCACCTATCAGTACTGCCAATCAGTGCCTCATCAGCAGTGCCACCTATCAGTGCTGCCTATAAGTGTCACCTACCATTGCCACCTATCAGTGCCCTTCAGTGCCACCAACATATCAGTGCCCACCAGTGCCATCTATCAGTGCAGCCTCATCAGTGTATACTGATCAGTGCCACCTTATCAGTGCCTATCAGTGCAGCCTCATCAGCGCACATCAGTGAAGGAGAAAAACTACCTGTTTGCAAAATTTCATAACAAACTATGAAAACTTATTTTTTTCCCAAATTTCTGGTCTTTTCTTGTTTGTTTAGCAAAAAATAAAAACCCCAGTAGTGATTAAATATCCCCAAAAGAAAGCTCTATTTGTATGAATTTTTTTTTAATAAAAATTTAATTTGGGTACAGTGTAGCATGACTGCGCAACTGTAATTTGTCATTCAAAGAGTGACAGCGCTGAAGGCAGAAAATTGGCCTGGGCAGGAAGAGGGTTTAAGTGCCCAGTAAACAAGTGGTTAAACTAATTAATAAGTGCTCGGATCTACCAGCAAGTCTTCTGACAAACTGGAACCAATATACAATCAATTCATATTACCTATTATAGAGAAAACCCAATTAAAATTCTAGGTCTACTGTATATATTCTAATCATTCACACTGTATGAATAAAAAAGTTTCAATAAATGCCTCAGTGGCTTATTATATATTGGCATAACGGTTCAATGAGTTAAAGATTGTATTTCATCTAAAAAAAAACAGCCATTCATAAAAGAGTAATTGAAGAAGCAGTTTCAGTGAATTTCACGATGCAGATCGCAGTGCACCTCAACTATAATTTCCAATATCAGATCAGGTCAAAGTGGAACAATAGGGAGAAGGTAGGAGTACAGCCCATCGGGTTAGATACTTTATACCAGTGGGAACTAAACAGAATTTAGTTTTCTTTATTGTAACATTTTTCCCAATGTAATATTTTGGCACTTGGGATTGAACTCATCTTTTTTTGTATTGTCTTGGTATCATATTTATTTGCGGCACGCAGTAATCCTTTCTTGTCCAGTTTCCATAGTTACACATTGGGGAACTTCACTTAAACTGGTTGCAAACCTCAGACATAAAATATATGAACAAAGCATATCCCTCTTTATTTTGTACTTGTCTCAAATAAAAGCACTAAGTGTCATTTCTGTCTGCTGCTTTGTTTCTCTGCTATCAGCATAAATCACTTCTGACAAGATTTCCTGACACCAAGAGAAAAATTATGACATGGGAGGAAGCTCCAGCAGATTGACAGCCTCAGCTCTGTTCCTATGTGCTGTGTGGAGGGGGGGGTGTGTCTCTTCCCTTCAATCAGCTGTCAGACCTCTCCTTACTGAGTTCTGCAGAGTGTAACTTCAGCTCTCCGCTACCCTTCCCCCCCCCCCCTAAACTCTCAGACAAGCTTATAAATTCAGGACCTTGAATAGATAAAGAGAAGACTACAGATAGACAGATACAACTTATGTAGGAGCACACTGATGGGGGACACTTGATGTAAGGGGACACTGCAATGGCTACACCTGATGTAAGTGGACAGTAATGGGGACACCTAATGTGTGGGGGCGCTGTGATGGGGACACTTGATATAAAAGGACACCTGATGTATGGGGACACCTAATGTATGTATATGGGCACTGTGATAGAGGAACCTGATGTATGGGGACACCTGATGTATATGGGCACTGTGACAGAGGAACCTGATGTATGGGGGCGCTGTGATGGGGACACCTGATGTATATAGGCACTGTAATAGGGGAACCTGATGCAGGCTGGTGAGAGCATTACTTTGCCCAGGGGCCCATGATGCTATTAAGATGGTACTGAGTAGGAAGAAGTCTGTGGCTTTTACATAAGTAACAGAGAATATTCAAGTTAGCCATCAAGACCACCATTGGTATGACAGCAGTTTGGAATTTTGATCGGTATATTTAAGACTTCATAGCAATTATGTATGTACTGGAGGAAGTTGGCAGCGATATGAGGTAAAAGTCTGGTGCCAGGCTACTTTCAAATGCAAGCAGACAAAATTGCAAAGGAAATCAACATTTTATGTGTACACACCCTAGCAAGCATGTCCTGGCAGCTCTAGGAAGTGAAATAGATGGTATTTAGGAAGAACTTCACCTAAAAAGGGACGTTCCACTTTGCACAGCATCGCACGACCGCGCAATTGTCAGTTAAAACGACGCAGTGCTGTATCGCAAAAAATGGCCTGGTGAGGAAGGGGGCAAATTCTTCCGGGGCTGAAGTGGGCAAGAAGACCAATCATACCTGCACTGTAGTAATCCAGATCATTCAGATTCAAGATCAGAAAATACATATTTGCAGGAATTCTTGAGCAGCAATTATCGGACAGGTATGCTGCATGAATCTTACATTATAGGCAATCTTAAAAAATTATATGAGGCATTCATTCTATAGGGCAAGGATATGCAATTAGTGGACCTCCAGCTGTTTCAAAACTACAAGTCCTATCATGCCTCTGCCTCTGGGTGCCATGCTTGTGGCTGTCAGAGTCTTGCTATGCCTGATGGGACTTGTAGTTCTGCAACAGCTGGAGGTCCGCTAATTGCATATCCCTGCTATAGGGTATAGCACCAACAATTTATCCATTGCTTTACATACTATTAATTTACAGTCCCTGGCATGAAGGAGCTTACAATTGAAGTTCCCTGCTTTCCCATGCATACATACACACACACAGGCCAACAGGCCATCAGTCAGTTAACCTACCAGCACCGGCATTGGAGGAAAATGTGGTACCTAGAACCCCACACGGGGAGAACCTGCAAGATTTATACAGACAGTGCCTGGGATTTGACAGGAGACCCCCACTGCTGCCCATTGGTCATTGCATGTCTACACTAGTGTTAAAGGGGTTGTAAACAAAATGTTTTTTTTTTTTTTTTTTAAACAAACGTTATACTGTGCAGCTTGTTTTGCACAGAGTAGCCCCGATCCATGTCCTCTGGGGGCCCTCGTGGCTGTCTCTGGTCCTCCCCGCAAGAACTCCACACATTCTTGCGAGCTACCTCGCATAGTGTGGAGTCCTTGCGGGCACGCTTCCGTCATATGGCTTCCGCCATAGCCGCTCACTGTAGCACTAGGCCCAGCCCTTGGTGCGCCGTGCCATTGGATGTGATTGACAGCAGCACCATGCCAATGGCTGTGCCGCTTTTAATCCATTTGCTCTAGCCAATCAACGGCCAGGCTGAGCGGCGAAGAGGATGTCGGGGCCGAGTGCGGGACTTTCGAGGGGTCAGGCAAGTATAACGGGGGGCCGGTATACTCTGAAGTTTTTTTTACCTTAATGCATACAATGCATTAAAGTGAAAAAACTTTTTCCTTTACAACCCCTTTAATTTGGCCAGCAAATTTTTATTTAGTTTTAGTCCCATTTTAGTCTTTTGTAATCGTTTTAGTTTTAGGCCTCGTACACGTGCGTGTGTACGGCCGACCGGACAATTTTCAGGCGGATCGGACAGGTTTCCAGCGGACAAATGTTTCTTAGCATGCTAAGAAACATGTCCGCTGGAAGCCTGTCCGTCGGACATGTTCTGGCGTCTGTACGACTCACCGGACATGTCCGCTTGGCCGAAAGCCCTCGCATGCGTCGAAGTGATTCGACGCATGCGTGAAGGCATTTACCTTCCAGGGTCACGCACGTCGCGGCGACGGCGCGGCCTCGTCACCGCGTATCCTGTCCGTGCGGATTTCTTTTGATGGTGTGTACAACCATCAGACAGAAATCTCTGAGCGGACATGTCCGATGAAAACGGTCCGCGGACCATTTTCATCGGACAGATCCGCTCGTGTGTACAAGGCCTTAGTTGTATTTAGTCGACTAAATCTCCAGTACATTTTAGTTGACTAAAACTCACTGTAGTCCTCTAAAATCTAATGGGTGTAATTAAATTGTAATACATTAGTAAACATTTCTCTACAATTCCAAAACTCATTATATACTGCTGGAGTGAAAAATGACATATGTTATTATTTATGGTATTAAAGGTATGATCATACCCTACAGACCAGTGTTAAATTTGAAGTCAAATTTCAATTTAGTTTTAGTCTTAGTATTTTGACTAAAATGCAATTTTAGTCATACTTTAGTCATCTCAAATGTTTTATTTGTATTTTAGTCAACTAAAATAGTATTCATTTAGTCGACTAAAATGTTTTAGTCGTTCTAGTCAACAAAATTAATACTGGTCTACACTGAAACTGTGCACTTCACTTTATGCACTGGGTAATTCAGAACAATATTTAACATGCAACAGCCCAATTTAAAGCCATACACAATGGATGTTTTTTTTTTTTTTGGGGCGGTAATCCAGAACCTCTAACAGTGGTATGGTCTACTATGGCTTTATTTATGAACAAGCATGCGAAAAGATAAATTATGTGTATCTCACGTGAAATCTATTATTCAGAGTGATTATTAGTCCACGCATTGCGCCAAATTCAGCAATGCAGATTTCACTTCCTTAATTACACCTTAAAACGCCTCTGAAAAAGAGTAATTATTGAGGTGACCCCATCATATATGGTCACCAAGCACTGCCATTAATACATTTTCCTATAGCTCACACAGTTATGTGGCACTATGCTCAGAAAGCCGTGTTTAACAAGATTGCTCATGACCTCGGTATGGACCTTTCTGTTAATGGGCTTCTAAGCAAATTTGTTGTAATATTAACATAGTCACAAGCTGGTACATCAACCCTCATTTCAGAGGAAATGAGCTGCTTCTTATCACACTTAGGTGACAAATTCATCCTTTAATATAAAGAGATTTCAAAAGCACTAGCCAGCCGTCAAATTACCCCTTCTCCAAGATCAAAGCATCTCCCATTCTGCTATGCCCACACAAAAATCATCCCTCTTTTTTTGGTTTACAACGTCATTTAAAAAAATAGGCTCGATTTCTGCCATCCTTGCCGCTCTTGTTGAGTTGGGTATCCTTGTATTCCTGCCGGAGTCACGCTTGTTTGATATCTGGGAACTGTATAGAAAATAACAGGAACAGATTGTAGCCAGGTTGCATGCTGGTCACTTTTGAAGACTCAATCTAGGCCTGCATTTAAATCAAACTTGTGTTTTGACAATCTACTCCCAGCCTGTTTTGCTCATGGGAGCCAAAAAAAAAAACATTATATATACAGATACAGTGGAACCTTGGATTATGAGCATAATCCGTTCCAGGAGAATGCTCGTAATCCAGAGCACTCGCATATCAAAGTGAGTTTCCCCATAGAAATCAATGGAAACGAAAATAATTTGTGCCGCATTGACTTCTATGCCATGCAATACCGCATGTGGCCAGAGGTGTGGGGGGGGGGCGCCGGAGAGCCTCGGAAATACTCAGGTACAGGAACTCGGGAACTGAGTATTTCCGAATGGCACCAGCACCCCCCCACCACCTCAGGCCAAATGCGGTACTGCACACTGCAGTGGCTTGAATCCTGCTAGTTTTGCGAGACAACACTCGCAAACTGAGTCAGGTTTTTTTTTTAAAACAGTGCTCGTATTGCGAAACGCTTGTTAACCGCGTTACTTGCAATCCAAGGTTTCACTGTATGGAGAACTAGGTGAAAGAAGTTTTGCACCCTTTCTTCGCATATGATCAGTGCTGGTCTTGTGATTGGCCCAGTGCTGTCACATGGGGGCATGGTTTGACCATGCTTTGACTAGTATGACTTGGACAAGATGTCCTGTCCTCATTCCCATGACCTAAACAAAGTGACGGGAGAAGGGGAAGGACTCTGAGTGAAAGAAAGGCGTGAAGTTTCTAATTTACCCATGTCATGGTATATCTATTAGTAGTTTGTCAAATTCAACTAGACTTGTTCTGTAATGCTGAGGAAATTTCATATCTTGTCCAAGTCACTTCTTCAGTTGCGAATTACTTTAACAAGCTATCTTCAACATTACAGAATAAGTCCAGTTAAAGTGATACTAAACACACACTGTTTAATTTTCATTGACAACAACAAAAACCCGGGGAATGCCCAGGGAAAAACCAAGCCTACTTACTGACCAGCTTGCAGAAAACCAATTAACCTGTCTACAGTATGCGTTAAAAACAGGGGTTCGGTCCGCACGCATTTGCAAACGCATGCGTGAGCCACAGAGCCGCGCCAAGTGGAGGCACATGCATTTTAATGGATAGACAGGGGCAGGTGAACTGAAGGGAAGCCACCCCTCCTTTAAAGGTACAAGAGCACACCAAGCACCCAGCATATAGCACAATGGCTGCAAAGGTGTTGGTGCACTGATGGACCAATATAAACACCACAGGTGAAGCATAAACATGTCCATTGCCCCCGTCTATAGCTGGCCATAACAGTAAGTAGCATTTGAAGGCTAAAGCAGATAACAACAATAACCTGGGGAATGCCCAGGGAAAAACCATTGACCCTTCTATTTCCGTATGTGGATGATGGCACTGTAATACAAAAAATAAATAAAAATCTAAGTGCCTTTTTCCTAATGGATATACAGCTGTCACATGACTCAGCTATTTTCCAGCCTGTCTGCATGGAAACATAAGCAGGAGGATCTAGTCTTTTGCTGCTGGTCACATGTTCAAAATAAAATAAGCAGCCTTCAGGATACAGCATAAAAAAAAATAATATCAATAAACTGTTAAAAATTGCCATACAAATTTATATATGAAATCCAATCTTTATTTTTTGGCAATAACTTGATGTGGGCCAATCACAGGCTGTGTCACACCCCCTCCAGCCTGTGTCTTAGAATAACAGGAAGGTGAAGACGCCATCAATCAAGATGTAATATCCCATCCCCATTGTGTTTAGCTGGTTAGTGGGCATGGAGGACGGAGTAGGTAGTAATTTCCCACTGTGTATACATCCACATGTGTGGCTCTATAGTCACATGAGCTGCTCAGATGTGATAGGGAGGAAATTCTTAGGCTTATGCTCTTACAGGCAGAACCCCCCACCAAACTCACATTTTTGAGAGGAGCTTTTGAGCAGAAAATACGGCCAAGTTTCCAAAAACGTATGAAAAAAGCTTGAAAACACCCAAAAAAATTATAAAAATAGCACAAATGAGCTGAGGGGAGGGTTTGTGAAAAGAAAACAAAAAAAAACGCTTATGCTCAAAAAAGCTCTAAGGCCTCGTACACACGACGGGACATGTCCGATGAAAACGGTCCGCTGTACACACCATCAAACCAAATTTCCCGCGGACAGCGAACGCGGAGACGTTGGCCGCGTCGTCGCCGCGACAATGACGCGGCGACGTGCGCGACCCTGGAAGGTCAATCACTTCGACGCATGCGAGGGCTTTCGGCCGAGCGGACATGTCCGGTGAGTCGTACAGAAGACCGAACATGTCCGACGGACAGGCTTCCAGCGGACATGTTTCTTAGCATGCTAAGAAACATTTGTCCGCAGGAAACCTGTCCGATCCACCGGAAAATTGTCCGGTCGGCCGTACAGACGACCGAACATGTCCGGGGAAACTGGACCAGTTTCAGCAGACATGTTCGGTCGTGTGTACGAGGCCTAAGAAGCTAAAAAAAAAACATGCAAAAGAGCACAAAAAATGCACAAGCTTCTTTAAGCTGAAATAAAAGCTCAAATGCATGTAAAGCATCTTTTTTTTGAGCTGCGGTGTGCATGAGCCCTTACAGGCAGAAAAAGACCCGACCAAACTTGCGTTTTTGAAGCAGTTTTTGAGCAGAAATGCTACAAAATCTATCCGCTGGGATCCAGTCCAGCGGACTGATCCGGTCGTCTGTACAGACTCACCGGATCAGTCCGTCCGCTCCCATCCCTCGCATGCGTCGTAGTGATTCGATGCATGCGTGGAAGTGTTTACCTTCCAGCGTCGCGCACGTCGCCGCGTCATCGTCGTGGCGACGGCGCGACACGTGACCGCGGATGTTTTCCGCGCGGATTTTGATCCGATGGTGTGTACAAGCCATCGGATCAAAATCCGGAGGAGGAATGTCTGCTGGAAACGGTCCGGCGGACCGTTTCCAGCGGATAACCCCTCGTCTGTACGAGGCCTCAGTCCCCAACAAAGCGCAAAAAAGCTCAAAGATGCTCGAAAACACACATTAAAATTTTTTTCAAATTGGGGGACGGTTTGTGAAAAAAAAAAAAGCCTATGATCCAAAAAGCTCAATAAAAATGCACAAAGGAGCACAAACTTCTTCGAGCTTTTAGGCAGAGAAAAAAACTCCAATTTGTTTTTTTTTTTAAACCGCAGTGTGCATTAGCCCTAAGTGACATGTATGTGGAAGACCCTGGAAGGACTCTGACATGTTTCAGGTGAATATGAACTCATACAGAAGGTCAATGTATCTTGGCACAAAAAACACTCCAAAGACATGCTGGTAGGTAAATTGGATCTTGTCCAAATTGGCCCAGCATATATGTATATATGTGTGTATGACTGTGTGTCCCTAGCGTGTCATGATCCTACGGGGTAAAAATGACCGCACCAGCCAAGCAGATACTGGCTGGAATAAGCGCCCAGAGGCGATTCAGTTCGCATGCGCTGCGCTATACAAGTCATTCATTCATTCATTCATTAAAATGCATCATAGTACCTGCATGGATTCTTGAATAAATATATATATATTTTTTACATTCTTGGTCTAAAAGTTTCCAAGTTAAGAGTTGAATATTATTTTAATATGCAACACACTTAACAGATATCACAAATTACATTCAGAAAAACACCACCTGTGACTTCTTGCAGCATTTAATTTAGCTTTACATGAAATGTTTGATTGATTCATTAGTCAGTATGATACACCTTATGATTTTGTTTCTACCTGTCAAAAATGTTGTCACATCTACCGCATTAAAAAGGAACCAGGTGACCTGGCTGCTGAACCGAGTCTCCGGTATACATGTTAGAACAATATTCCTGCATGCCTCACCGTTTGCTTCCATTTCTGTAACTTCCTCCCTGCTGCATATTCTAAAAAGGATATAAAATACTATTTGGTTCAGTTACCTATAAATTAAAAAATATATACATATTTTCAATCCAGGCAAGATAAGTTCTTTAAAATGTCTTATTTTCCGTCTGTAATTTTCTGCAAGTAGGACCCAGACATGGAAGAGGTAGACCAGTAGCAATAAAGTCATATATTCATAATTATATATATATATATATATATAGATAGATAGATAGATATATATATGGGGGGGGGGAGGGGGGGCAGGCTATAAGTGACATCTAACACAGAGGGGAAGGACTCCCTGGTGTGTACACTGCACTCCAGGATTGTACACCTATCTATGCTCCAGGCTGTGAGCAACACCATATACAGCAGGGAATTACTGAGTAATATGCCCCGTCTGTGTATGTCTTCTGCTGCCTACGGCCTTCTTGCTGGGGGCGGGGCATGTCTGTAAATCAGACTACACAAGGACACAGGCCCACCGACGTGCCTTCACATGGCAACATCTGCATCTCTATGAGAGAAAGAGTTGGAAGCAAACTGACCACGCCGGCACAGTTTCACTTCAGTGGTCAGTTTGAAAAAGTAAATGAGAAGGACTGGCAGGATCATCAGGTATTTTCCCACAGTGAACGTGCCCGAAGACCAGAGAAGAACCGGCCCAGGTGAGGGCGCCACCAGATCCCTGGACAGGTAAGTGTCTGTTTATCAAAAGTCAGCCGAGTGTGTTTCTGACATCAGCCTGCTCTGTGAACTGAAGAGGGAGGGGTGGGCGACATCAGCGGGGAGGAAATAGAAGAGCCGAGATTCCCTCTGCCATCAGCCCGCTCCGTGAACTTAAGAGGGAGGGGCCGCCGACATCAGCGCGGAGGAGGGGAGGAAAGAGAAGAGCCGAGAACCCTGCTGACATCAGCCTGCTCCGTGCACAGAAGAAGAAGGGGCAGCAGATGTCAGCCGGGAGGAAAGAAAAGGACCTCCGGCAGGTCAGCGGTGGGTGTAAACATAAGATTTTCAATACAGCAACAATCAGAGACACTGCCCCGGTTTTACAAAACGGATTACAGGATTTTTAATGAAATTTACTAGGGCTTATTTTCGGGGTAGGGCTTATATTGCAGCCCACCCTGATAATCACACAAAGTCTTATGCTGCGTACACACGATCAGTCCATCCGATGAGAACGGACCGATGGACCGTTTTCATCGGTTAACCAATGAAGCTGACTGATGGTCCGTTGCACCTACACACCATCGGTTAAAAAAACGATTGTGTCAGAACGCGGTGACGTAAAACACAACGACGTGCTGAAAAAAAACGAAGTTCAATGCTTCCAAGCATGCGTCGACTTGATTCTGAGCATGCGTGGATTCTTAACCGATGGTTGTGCCTACTAACAAGCGTTTTTTTCCCCATCGGTTAGGAATCCATCGGTTAAATATAAAGCAAGTTGGCCTTTTTTTAATCGATGGTTAAAGAACCTATGGGACCCACACACGATCGGTTTTGACCAATGAAACCGGTCCATCAGAGCGTTGTCCTCTGTTTAACCTATGGTGTGTACGAGGCCTAACTTTCGCGATAGGGCTTATTTTCGGGGAAACACAGTATGTCACTTTTTCCTATTTGGTTATAATGGACAAATGTCTCTAGCTGTCAAGCAATAGATGAAGCACGCTGGGTGAGGCCAACATATTGGAAGGATTAACAAAAATCTAAACCCAATCACTGAAATCTATATATACTATCTACTTATATATAAGTTTTACATGGTAATGAAATTGTAAAAGTTATTTTAATCTGCAGCCTTCATTAAAATAATGCCTGGTTAATTTGTGTCTGTCAGATAGATAAAGGGCGTGAAGTAAAAGAAAGAGTTGCACATTAGTTCCTTGTAAAAACATTAGACCTTTATAAATGGCAGTTGGAAATGTTGGTTCCCACCTGGCATGTTTGATATGCAACTTTAATTAGTTGCTGTAGTTATACATCACTGGAATGCTGAACATCCATTTACTTATTTCAGCAAATGGAATTCTTTTTATAATTCTTTATTTTAAAAGGGTATGCATCATAACTAAATTACTAAACCCAGGACCCTGCATTCACTATATTTGGTCTCACGCAGAACATGGAAATGCAATAGTTTTAGTAAATATAAACTCCTATATACCTTTTCTCGTCAGCATTTAGAGCAGTCTTGTGACTTCTATCAGTGTCTGGTTAAAGCTTGTAGGAGTTTTCATTCTCCCATGATTGTCCTATGAGGGTACAGGACCCCTGTCCCTCTGTCTGGATAGTTCTTATTGGCCCTGTGCTGATCACATGCACTCTTCCAAGAAAAAAAAAAACGCTTTGCAATACACACTATACTGACTCCCTTAGCCTCTGTACTGGAGATGGTCTGGGGACTCTTGAAGAAGGGGAGGATCAGAGAAGACAGGATTAAACAGCCGTTTAACATGATGCGGAGGATTAACACCTTAGGTTCCACAGTGAGTATAACCAGCATGCTTTACTGCATATACAGACTGATTTTACTGTTGTGGGTTTAGTATCACTTTAAGGCCATAAAAGTCATCATGTACAACGTAGGCCAAAGTGCAAACAAACATCTCCAGAAAAATAGATGACAATCAGTGTTCATATAGAAGGAAAGTGACAGCATAGGTGAAATATACAATGTGGCAAAATATATGATTGTACGATGTTACCCAGAATTTTCTAGATTTTAAATACAGAGAGAGGGAAAGCATAGGGTGTTGGAGGGGATTCCCCAGAACGGACGGGAAATAAGAACAGAATTGAGAAGAAAAAGAAAGAGGTAAGTGGCTTTCTTCCCAAGGGAAACTGTGAATAATGGGGGAGGAAAAAAAAAAAAAAACAACAATCATGGGAACATTTCACAATCTTATCATTCCAGTCCAATCCTGATTCATTACAAGGCCAGGACCCAGGACAGCGACCCAACGTCTCTAGCTGATTTAGCCAAGTTATTGTCGGTGTCAAGAGGAGAAATCAAAGTCATTGCAAAAATACCATTTTGCAAATAGAATTCTGATGAAAAACTTAAGTCTACCCCACTCTATCCAAAACTAGACAAAAGCATTTTGACTTGAGTTATGCTTTAACCTCCCTGGCGGTATGATTATTTCAGAAAAAAGGTGCTGAAAGCGGTACCATTATTTGCAAGGAAATTTGGCGTTTTATACTGTAGGTCTGTAATTCTTAGGAATAACTCACTTAAATCTGACCAAACAAGAGTCTAGTAGGCATCCCGGGTATGATTTTTTTTTTAAAAACAAAATTATAAATTATAATATAATAAATAATTATAAATAATTATAACAAATAATAATATAATTATAATACAAATTATTCAATAATGTAATCAACTCAAAATCACTGAAATTTGCTCAGTTGCAGAATTGTCGCTGTCACTACTTTTATTTTTTTATGACGAATTTCCCCACAAATCGCTATCGCTCAATTCTGCAAGTGATTATAATTATTTATCGCTGTTTTCTAGCCGATCTAAAACCATTTTTGACATAAAGGGACACTTTTGGTTGCTATGGACAATCTACAGTTTGCAGGCAGAAAGAACAGTTTTTATTATACAAAAGTACATGTAGGGCACTGGGCAGACCACTAGGGACAAGGGGGGTGTGTATTTTTTACATACAGTACTGTAATCTATAAAATTACAATATATTGTATGTATTGTGTTTGTTTACCTTTTTGAATTTGGCGCCATTCTCCGCTCCCGTGCGTCGTAACGTCGCAGGGAACGGAGATCGGCGGCACACAGAGGCACTGTGTGAATCGAGCGAGCACCCGCTCGCTCACACAGTGCGGTGGCATCGCTGGATCCAGGGACAAGGTAAGTAAACCAAGCCTGTGGATTCAGCGAGGCGAGCTCGAGTCTGACTCTGGGTTACCGATCGTAGCCAAAAAATCTCACCCCGAGTCAGACTCGGGAATACCGCCAGGGGGGTTAAAGAAGAAGGCACAATTCCTTGCATTGATAGCAACGATGGGGCACTATTCCCTCCCCCTAATATTAATCAAGGGTAACAGTTTACTCTTACTGACGCCTGGCCATTTTCTACTCCCACCGGCCACAGTCCGCCTAAAGTTTGAAGGACAGTAAACTGGCACTTTGTTCAGAAAGTTTGGAGACCCCTGTTCTAGAAGGATCTCACAGGTATGGTATATATGCATAGTTACTTTGGTCCAATGTAATTATATAAAAAAAAATGGAATTCAGCTTTCACTTTTTGGCCTTTGAGAAATAGCAGTTTGATCTAGAAAGAATGTAGAATTAAAAAGTACTGGGATGTGATCTATGTATTTTGCATTCACAATCAAAACAAATTAAAGGATGCTGAACATAATCACTGCTTTTCCAGGAAGTACCAGAAGAGCAAGACATTAATTCCGTTTGTGAATCTTGTTTTGTTATGGCTCATTCATTTCTTCCGTTCTGTGCCGTGGTAATTTTGTTTCTAACTTGACCTTCACTGTTTCTTCTTGCAAATCTTTGCAATGCGACTATTTTATGTTCATTTATTCTACAAAAATACTCATTCTTCTTGCAAAAATTATAATTAAAAAACAATAGTCATGTCACACTATATATAATTTATTCTACATAAAAGAATATCCTGCACTTACCCCAATGGTGCAAAAAAAATAAAAAATTACTGTATATAATCGAGTATAAGCAGAGGTTTTTCAGCACATTTTTTTTGTGCTGAAAATGCCCCCTCGGCTTATACTCGAGTCACCTTTTTGTGCCTGATCTCCCGGATTTTGGGGACCAGGTACCAGCCGGCCATAGGTCCCCTGGCACACATATAGCCACACTCTTCCTCTACAAGTGTACAAAGTTTGTTGTCCGAGGGACCTATGGCCGGGGAGCACCGATTTTCAAAGTCGGGCACCCCTTCCATAGACTCATATGTTAAACGGTCAATTCTCCGGTAAATTTGGGGACCCGGTATCGACCAGCCGTAGGTCCCCTTGGCACACATGTAGCCACAGTTCTCCTCTACAAGTGTGCAAGTTTGCTGTCTTGGGGACCTACAGCTGGGGAGCACCAATTTTTCAAACCCGGGCACCCCTTCTATATACTCCCATGTTAAACGTAAGTCTAGTCATGGACACAGGGGCACAGTAAGACATGGGCACAGTGAGGCATGCACATGAACACCCTAGGCTTATACTTGAGTCAATAAGTTTTCCCAGTTTTTTTTTTAGGTAAAAATAGGTGCCTCAGCCTTATATTCGGGTCGTTTTATACTCGAGTATATACGGTAATTCTTAGGTAAAAAACACAAATAAACACCAAAAAGTGATAATGTGTAAAATTATGTGTTTTTAGGTGATGCTGTCTATATAATATCCGACTAAAAATCTTCATGTGAACTGAATCTGTTAATTTTTTTCTTGATTGAATTTAACACACTAATGCACTAATACACATAATCGGAAATTTCGACAACAAATGTTCAAGCTTTTTGTCGGAAATTCCGACCGTGTGTAGGCTCCATCCATCGGTTTGCGCAGCGTATTGCATTAGGGTGTGCACCCCAAAGCTCAGACACACACTACTCACCTCACTCACCATGTTCATTCAGAAAGGGAAGGGGCTGATAAATACATATTTACCGGCCCCTTCTCTCACTCATCCTACAACATCTCCGCAGCAACAGACGGCAGGAGTTGAGAGGAGGGAAGCCAGAAGTGCTGCAGAGGGAAGGAGTGGGGAGCCAGGGCAGTAGGGGGAATCTGTGCTGCACAGGGTGATTAGGGTGTGCCTAGGCACACCCCGTGCGCAAGCCTATGGCTCCATCAGACATTTGCTCTCGGAATTTACGACAACAAAAATTTGAGAGCTGGTTCTCAATTTTTACGACGACAGCAAAAGTTCTTGTTGGAAATTCCGATCGTCTGTAAGCAATTCCGATGCCGAAAAATCCTATTCATGCTCGGAATCAATTTGACGCATGCTCAGAATCATTGAACTTCATTTTTCTCAGCTCGTCGTAGTGTTGTACATCACCGCATTTTTGACATTCGGAATTTCCAACAACATTTGTGTGACCGTGTGTATGCAACACAAGTTTGAGCCAAAATTCAGTTGAAAAAAAATCCACAGTTTTGTTGTCGGAATTTCCGATCGTGTGTACGAGGTACTATATATCAATCATTTTTTTTTGATGAGATGGTAAGATGTATGATAAGATGGTTTCGCTCTTATATATTTTTATCTAATTTATTCTGCTTGTCTGGCCAAAATGATATGAAAAAAAAAAAAATAGTGCATCTTTTCGAAAGTATAAATTTCCCTATACTTTACTAAAATACTGTTGCACTGAAACCCCAAGCACTTTAATCAGCCGTGCCCAGTTCTCTTCCATTACTATGTTAAAGATATGAGGAAAGGGGAGGGTATTCTGTAGTCCAAATCATGAGAGCATGGTAGCAACACTGCTTCTCTATGGTACAGAACAGTACGTGAGCATTGTCACCCTAAGGCCTCATTCACACTACGGGCCGTTCGAGTCCGTCTGTCACGGACCTGAACGGCCGCTCCATGCATCGATATGGAGCGTCGGATGTCAACGGAGACATGTCCGCTGACATCCGACCCGATCCGCTAAAAACAGACGTATTGGGGGCCACGTCCCCATCCGTCCATGCGGATTGGATCGGGGTAAGATCTGATGAAAACAGACATGCTGTCCGTTTTCATCAGATCGCTCCATAGGAATCAGCGGAGCCCGACAAGCACCTCCCCGCTCAGTTAGAAGAGAGGAGCTTATCATCCGTCAGCTCAGCGGAGATCTGCGGACAGATCTCACGCTGAGCTGACGGGAGCAGGCGGACTCCGTATCGACGGAGTCCGCCTGTGTGAATGAGGCCTAAAGCCTCGTACACACGATCGGATTTTCAGATGAGAATTGTGCGATGACAGGTTGTTGTCGGAAAATCCGACCATTTGTATGCTCCATCGGACAATTGTTGTCGGATTTTCCGCGGACAAATGTTGGATAGCATGCTTTCAAATTTTACGCCAACAATTGTGTTGTTGTTGTATTTTCCGATCATCAGTCAATATATAAATATATTGTCCGAGTTCAGTTTTCAAATGTTGGTGGAAGAAAGAAATTCAGCGTCTACATTTCTGGGTTCTCTTTAAGCCAGTTTATTTCACAGACACACATCTGCACTGTGCTGGCATCTTCCATTCATTTCACAGGGACTAATTTGCTTCTCAAATTTCTTGCAGTCAAAGATAGAAAAATGTGAATGCCAAGCAGCAATGAACAGCTGCTTATGTGAATCAAGAAAGCCATGCAAAGAAGGATAGCAGAAAAAATACAGCTGGTTAAAAATCTGCATTGGATCAGACTGATTTACAGCCAGTAATTATCTGCAAAACTGTCAAAGGTCTGTTGTATTTAATATATAAATATTTACTGCCGTCATCCAAAACTCGGCAAAAGGACCAAGAATTATACTAAAAACCCAGAATCAAAGAGGGAAAAAGTATTTGATCCCCTGCTAATTTTGCACGTTTGCCCACTGACAAAGAAATGATCAGTCTATAATTTTAATGGTAGGTTTATTTTAATAACAGTGAGAGACAGAAAAACAACAAAAATATCCAGAAAAACTCATTTCAAAAAAGTTATAAATTGATTTGCATTTTAGTGAGTGAAATGAGTATTTGATCGCCTACCAAAATCGGCAAGATTTCTGGCTCCCAGTTGATTTTTATACAGGTAATGAGCTGAGATTAGGAGCACTCTTTTAAAAGGGAGTGCTCCTAATCTCAGGTTGCTACCTGTAGATTGTCCACAGAAGCAATCAATTAATCAGATTCCAATCTCTCCACCATGGCGCCAAGACCAAAGAGCTGTCCAAGCAGGGCTCAAGTCCTGCGTGAACGCGTGGGAACGGAGTTCCTGCACTTTTTTCACAGCAGGAACTCCGTTCCCTTTGCAGGACTGGAGCAGCCGAGAGCAGTCGAGCAGCCCGAGCCAATCCTTCACTAAGTGGCGATGCCCAGCTCGAGTCACTGTCAGGGGCAGGCGAACCTTAGTAATCCTTTATGTTATTGGTCGCTTCCTGTATATGGATTCATCGGGTAGTGTGCGGGTATTCCGTCACTTCCTCGATGCCGCAATTTGTCTCCTGGGAGCTTTTGTCATTGTTCCTAGGAGACATTGCGGAGGTCTGCCGCGAGTTATCGCGGGATTTAGAAAGAACTTGCTTTTTTCTAAATCCTGCGATAACTCGCGGCAGACCTCCGCAATGTCTCAAGGGAAAAAAGACAAAAGCTCCCAGGAGACATTGCGGCATCGAGGAAGTGACAGAATACCCGCACACTACCCGATGAATCCATATACAGGAAGCGGCCAGTAACATAAAGGATTACTAAGGTACAGTGGATCGGAAAAAAAAAAAAAAAATGCGGTTTAGTAATTATGCATATGAGCGTATCATTTTTTTTTTTGGTGGGGGAGTGGATCTTGGATGGGAGTTCCCACACTTTTTTCCCCAGGACACCTGTGTCCAAGGATGTCAGGGACAAGATTGTAGACCTACACAAGGCTGGAAGGGGCTACAAAGCCATTGCCAAGCAACTTGGTGAGAGGGTGACAATTGGTGCGATTATTCGCAAATGTAAGGAACACAAAATAACTATCTCCCTCGGTCTGGGGCTCCATGCAAGATCTCACCTCGTGGAGTTTCAATGATCATGAGAACAGTGAGGAATCAGCCCAGAACTACACAGGAGAGGATGTTGTCAATGATCTCAAGGCAGCTGGGACCATAGTCACCAAGAAAACAATTGGTAACACACTATGCTGTGAAGGACTAAAATCCTGCAGCGCTCCCAGGGTCCCCCTGCTTAAAGCGGTGGTTCCCCCTTAAAAACAACTTTTTTTTATTCCACTGGCCCCCCACATTACAATCGAATTAAGGCTATTATTTTTTTTTGGCTGCTGTACATACCTTGATACAGCATCTTCACCCGTGCATCTGGGTTGCGAGTCTCGCGGGAGTGGGCGTTCCTCACATGTGTTTGATTGACATTTTTCCCAAAAACGAGCTCTCCCCCTGTCGCGTAAGCCGCGTCACGATTGGCGAAAGGAGCCGAACGGCGATGCGCATGCGCAGTATAGCGCCGACTCGCCGTTCGGCTCCTTTCGCCAACCGTGACGCGGCTTACGCGACAGGGGGGAGCTCGTTTTTGGGAAAAATGTCAAACACACACATGTGAGGAACGCCCACTCCCACGGGACTCGCAACCCGGATGCACGGGTGAAGATGCTGTATCAAGGTATGTACAGCAGCCAAAAAAAAATAATAGCCTTAATTCGATTGGAATGTGGGGGGCCAGTGGAATAAAAAAAAGTTGTTTTTAAGGGGGAACCACCGCTTTAAAGCACACATACAGGCCCGTCTGAAGTTTGCTAACGAACATCTGAATGATTCAGAGGAGAACTGGGTGAAAGTGCTGGGGTCAGAGGAGACAAAAAGCTAGCTCTTTGACTAGGGTGACCACATTTCCAAACGGCCATTCAGGGACCCCCTTCCCAAAAATCAGCTTGTTCTGTAATAAATCACAGCACAGCTTGGGAAGTGGATGTGCACTCTTCCCAGAAGCACTGATCACACCCCCAAAAAAGGCTTACCTATAGGTAGTGTAAATATAATTACCTTACACCCCAGAAGCAAGAAGGGTAAAAATGGATGCGGCTGCAGCGCTGACATTGCAGCTCTGGACCAGCTTAGTTGTAAGGTAAGTTTCACATAATGTGTTAGTATGCAATGCATACTAGCACATTATGCCTTTGCGTTGCAGGAATAAAAAAAAAAAATAATAATTCCAGCGGTATACAACCTCTTTAAATGGAGCCACATTATTTTTGGCACCCTCTCCAGCCGTATTTTTAACATTAAAGTTTCCTATTTCTATTTGCAAGTGTAGTCATTGTATGAGATTAACTCATGAGCAACAAGGAGCATTCACAAGTTCTAACATGCAAATCTGTAATCTTTCAATCGTTTTATTTTTTCCGTGTTTCCTTGCTACTCTATTGCTCTATCAAAGCCCTCTGCAAATATCCAGCCCTTGCAGCATATGAAGCACAGAACGGACGTTTGGTGTTTTTTTTTTCTTCATGTAAACCTACCTCTGTTAGCCTATATCAGTGTTTCTCAACTCCAGTCCTAAAGGCGCACCAACAGGTCTTGTTTTCATGCTTTACATTATTTTGCACAGGTGATTTTATCAGTTTCACTGCCTTAGTAATTACCACATCAGTTTCATCTGAGGGAAATCCTGAAAACATGACCCGTTGGTGCGCCCTGAGGGCTGGAGTTGAGAAACACTGGCCTATATGTCCAAGCACACACAGGCACAGGCATATTAGAAGAGGAGGGTTCACAGGCTGAAAAACCCCATCAGCTTGTTCAGGAGAGGAGCTTTTGAACAGAAAGAATGCTGAAAATGCGCAAATGCGTCTAAAAATGTGTAAACACTAGACATGGTTAGCGATTGAGCATTCATTCATTGGCCAATGGAATCCATTAATGCTCAAACACTTGATGTGTCTAATTGCGCATGCAATATTCAGCTTTAGGTGCTTTATTAACCACTTACCAAGGGGGGCCATTATATGACGTCCTGGACTTTAAGTGGAGACCTCTGAATGATCCTCGCAGCTACAGGCATCATTCAGATATCTTTCTTTTCATCTGGCGATTCTCTGCAAAGCCCTCCGGTGCTTCTCCCAGGTCGCCCGTGTGTTTGGCGAGCCAGAAAATGAAACCGCGTTTTTTAATCCATTGAAAAAAAAAAATACACTGAAAAACGCTGATTAAAGCTCTTGCAAAAACGTTAAAAAACGTTGAAATGCTCCCTGCAAAGCTACTGGCGTTTTTTATAGCTTTTTGGCGAGCCAGAAAATGAAACCGCCGCCGGTTTACCATAGAGCTGGCCGGGGAACCAGATGACCAGCTCTATGACCCTTGAAGGCCGGAAGCAACGTTATAACGTCACTTGCGGTGCTGGAAGATGCAAACACTGCCGTTATATTTGCTGGGAAGCGTGACATTGTTTTTTTTTTTATCATAGAGGAGAGATGTGGGGACTTATAGACCCCAGATCTCTCGGTAAAGAGGACCAGTCATGCCCTATTACAAGGGATGTTTACATTTCTTGTAATAGGGATAAAATTGATCAAAACTAATTTTTTTTTAAAGAAAAGTGTAAAAGGAAAGATTTTTTTATAAAATAAAGAAAATAAAAAATAAATAAAGGCTCTCCCATCCCCTTGTGCTCGCATGCAGAAGCAAACACATATGTAGGTTGTGCCCGCATATGTAAACAGGGTTCAAACCACACGTAAGGTATCGCCGCGACATTAGAGCGAAAGCAAAAATTCTAACGATGGACGTCCTCTGTAACGCTAAACTGCGCAAATTCTGTGTGATATAAAAATTTGCAACAACCGCCATTTTATTCCCCAGGGTATATATATATGATTTATATATATATATGAGAGAAATGTCGGAATTGGCCCAGATGGCAAATGGTTAAACTGCCGTGATTTACTGCCGCTTTAAGAATCAGCAATACAGCAATTCACCACTCATCATTCTCATTCACCCTAACAGAATCCACAATACATTAACATTTCATTTTAACTAAATTAATTGGACGACACAGCCGCAGGTGAACATGAATAGCAGAGGCCAAGAACTCCTAGAAGTCAGAGTGCTCCATCATTACAGTTTAATGGTTAGTTTTATAGAACAGTATCCTGCTCAGTAATCTCTGACATTATGGGATTGATTTACTAGAGGTAAAAGGGCTGTTCATTTTGCAAGGGAATTTTCCCTTAAATTAATGAATAAGGTGAAGCTCTGCTGACTTCAATCATCCAATCATATTCAAACATACAGTTTTTCTCTCCTTGCATGATTGGGTTACAAGCGCACTTTTTTGGGAAAAAAATCACTTTTTTGAATTAAAAAATAAGACAACAATAAATTTAGCCCAATGTTTTTATATATTGTGAAAGATAATGTTACGCCGGGTAAAATGATACCCAACATGTCACGCTTAAAAATTGCGCCCGCTCATGGAATGGCGTCAAACTTTTACCCTTAAAAATTTCGATAGGCGACGTTTAAAAAAATTCTATAGGTTGCATCCTTTGAGCTACAGAGGAGGTCTAGTGCTAGAATTATTGCTCTCGCTCTAACGATCGCGGTGATACATCACTTGTGTGGTTTGAATATCGTTTTCATATGCGGGCGCTACTCACGTATGCGTTCGCTTCTGCATGCGAGCTCGTCGGGACAGGGTGCTTTAAAAAAAAATTTTGGGTGGTTTCTTATTTATTTGATTATTTTTTACACTGAAAAAAAAAAATGGATCACTTTTATTCCTATTACAAGGAATGTAAACATCCCATGTAATAGAAAAAAGCATGACAGGTCCTCTAAAATATGAGATCTGGGGTCAAAAAGACCTCAGATCTCATATTTAGACTGCAATGCAAAAAAAAAAATAAAAAAAAATTTGTCATTTGAAAAAATGACATTTAAAAAATGTTGCTTTAAGAAGCATGGGCGGAACTGACGTTTTGACGTCACTTCCGCCCTGCTATGCTGACGGGTGGGGGCCATATTGCCCTCACTCGCATCCCCGCACAGCACGAGAAAGGACCCGATCGCCTCCGCCGCTACTGACGGAGGGCGCGGGAGAGCGGTGGGACCCCTCTCCCGCCGCCGATAACGGTGATCTCGCTGCGAATCCGCCTCGGAGACCACCGTTATCATTTACAGGACCGCTCACGCTAAAGATGGATATGACGGTTGTGGCAGCAGCTGCTGCCATTACCGAGATAGCCATCTTTAAAAAAAGGACGTATATCTGCGTGAGCAGGTCCTTAAGTGGTTAAGGGAAAATTCCCTTGCAAAGTGAACAGCCTAGTTGCCCTTAGTAAATCAATCCTTAGGAGTCTTTACCGTGGAGGTTTAGGAGATATTTCGAGCACCTACAGGTAAGCCTTAATCTAGGCTTACAACCGGCGTATACAAACGGTTGGATTTTTGGCCAACATCCTGTCATCACACAATTCCAGTCGGAAAATCCGATCGTGTGTACGAGGCTTTACTGTCGCTTACCTGTCAAGGCAGGTGAGAAGTTGCCGTCAATAACTATAGATATCAGTTATTAAATCATTATGACTCTTTACTAATGTTTTGTTCGTCTTCAGTCGTCTGTACGCAGCACTCCCTCCAGGCAAAAGTGCTCTTATCTTGATTTATTTTTTGAACATTAAGAAATGTCATGGTGCAATTACAGGGAAATAATTGGAGACACAGATAAAGCGCTATTAAGATCTTTTGGCTCTCTCATTAAAATACACATTCTCAATCGTCCAGCTGGAGCCTGACCTTTCCCTGCTAACCGCTGAATATAAACTGCTTCTCCTAACGTCCAGGATAATTTTGTATATAGGAATGAATAGCAAACTATATGGAACCTAAATGAAGTACCATGCCTCCTAATTAAAGCTCTGAAAAAACAGAACAAATTAAGAGCTTGTTTACACTAGTGGTGCTCTCTGAAGAGCAACCCACGGTAAAGCGATCTTCAGAGAGTGTTTGACTGCCTGTTTTAAACCATAAAAACCCACATCTGATGTGATCCGTTTCAGTTAAACAGGTCACATTCAGCAGGCTGTACTGCCCACCAAATACTATGGGGATACTTTTTGCCACGCTGTGATGCAAAGCATCTGTACACCCCCATTTGCTGCTTTTGCGGTTGGGGGACAGTATAAAATACAGCTCAACAATGCATTTTTTCTGCCTCTCTCTCCAACTGCAAGTGTAACCAAGGCCTAAAAGAGACCTTATTTTCTCCTAGGCTAACTCAAATTCAATAAAGTATATGTGAACCCTCATCTTGTAAAACAATCTGTTTAAAAAAAGAAATAAAAAGGCAAAACATTTGTTTGTGTATATTAAAAAAAACATGATAAATATATATAATTTTCATTTTTTTCCCACTGGCTGTCCTATCAGGATGCAGGACCCCTGACCCTCTGCCTGGACAGTGCTAATTGGCCCTGTGCTGATCACATGCACTCTCCCAAGAAAAAAAAAAAAAACTCTCTAGCAATGCACACCAAACTGAGCATGTGCAGCCTGACTCCATTTACTCTGTCTTATACGGACATGTTCTGGGGGCAATGCAAGAAGGGGAGGATCTATGCATACAGGATCAAACAGCCTTTTTACACAATGAAGAGGATTAACCCCTTAGATTCCACAGTGAGTATAACAAGCATACTTTAATGCATATACAGACTGATTTTACTGTTGTGGGTTAAGTAACACTTTAATGTGAAGATGTTCGTAGTGGTAATAGTCCCGAATGGAGCCACTGGGATCACGGAGAGGCAGTAGATGCCGGTGATACGATCCAGAGGAGATCTCAGAGAGCCACTGCGGGAACCTCAGAAGAATTGTCAGATGGAGCTGTCAAAAGCCTGGGTGCTAGTAGCCAATCAGGAACTGTTTCAGAAGCAAAACCACACCTTCTTCATCAGCCTCTTCTTTCGTCAGCTGATAAAAGAGGCGTGGTTTTACTTCTGTAACAGTCTCTTGACCTATTTTGTAAGCTGTTGGAAGTTCTGGGTAATGTTCCTGCTGGCAAAACACATACAAGCACCCTTGATGGTGGAAGCCCCAAACTTAAAAATGAGCTGAAAGGGATCAGCACCACAGAGAAATTTTGTAGTAAAAAGGTAGGCAGTTTGCGGCTTGGGGACCTCGGCACTGTGCTTGAGATGTGGGGCGCATGCTCTGGGTGTAGCCTTCTTTCTGCATTCTATAGTCCCACACCAGCGCCTGACCTCACAAATGCGCTTCTGGAAGAATGGTCAAACATTCCCATAGACACACTCCTAAACCTTGTGGACAGCCTACCCAGAAGAGTTGAAGCTTTTATAGCTGCAAAGAGTGGGCCAACTCAATATTGAACCCTACAGACTAAGACTGGGATGCCATTTAAGTTCATGTGCTTGTAAATGCAGGTGTCCCAATACTTTTGACAATATAGTTTTATATTTTAAAAGTTATAGACTGCGAGAGAAAAAAAAGAAGCTCAATGACAGAGGGCACATCTGCTTTAGCGAATAAGAATATCGACATAATAATTTTTAAAAAGCTCAGGATGATAACTTCTCATTTTAGAAATGCCGAATAACATACTGAAAAATTCTCCGTCACTCCCAGTTGCTCTTTATGTCTACTAAGTTATTAGCATTTTTTAATTGGTCTTATCCAAGCTATCCTAGCTAGGAGGAAACAGAAGTAAATACAGTGGCCCCGTGCTTCTTTCACAAATGGAGAACACTGTTTAAATGCAGCAGACTTGAATGTTCTCAGTGGGAAGCAGAGAAGTGGCATTTAGGTTGAATAGAAATTGATCCATTAATTAAACATCCCAAGCTTTTAATCAACGAAGTCAAATGGTCCTTAAAACAACTTCATACAATTAGCAGCAGAGCACACTGTAGTTCAAATACCATCTCAAGTACAAGTAAAAGGCCGGGACTTTCAATCATGTGCTGTTTCTTGGTTAACCCATACTGCTGCCCAGGATATGCCACCCTGCTGGTTTTATTACACTAACATAAAGTAAAAAAGAAAATTTAATTAAGCTAAGCTCCTGTAATTATATGCTGATTTGTAAAAAAAAAAACAGCAAACCAGGCATATTTAATGCAGTTATATATTCAGTAAAAAAAACATTTTTTAATCACAATTAGCAGGGGTACCTCATTGTGTTCTGTTATCAGCAACTTGGATACCCTAAGAGCCCTTTCACACGGCTAGCCACCGAAAAACGCTGGTAAAGTGCCACTAAAACCGTTTTTCGGGCGCTATTAACCCACGCTAGTGACTGAATAAAGGTTTAAAAGCCAGACACTGGGATATACATAGAAATTGTATTTATTAGAATAGAAAATGTCAACAGACATGCGTACAAAAAGTTAAAAACACATGAACCAAGACTGTAGCTCATGTACGCAACAGAACAGGCGTCAATAAGACATGTAACAAAAAAAGAAAAAAAGAATGGCACTGAAACTCTCCTATGAGTAATGATTCCTGGTACCCGACGCGTTTCCGGTATACAACCTTCATCAGGGGTAACGAGCAGGGGTGAGTGCGGTCACAATTCTTTTAAACTCAATATAAATGGTTCCATATAGAAAGAACCCAATAGGAGCAAGTTGCAGAGATAATGGATATCAAGAAGCATCAATCCACACCCCAATTTAAACTTGAAGCTGATGAATACAGGTCCTAGGGATAACTTGTAGGCAGCGGTATCCTTGTTTTTAATAATCATCCCGTGTGGGGCAGTCTAGGATCAAGGTTTAAAAGCACCCATAAAAGGCAATATAGTTGCATATTGGCATTTTTCCTCTCCTTAGGGTGCCTGGTTTAAGGTTTAAAAGCACCCATAAAGCGCCGCTGCCAAGGCGCTTTGCAGGCGCTTCCCATTGATTTCAATGGGAGGGGGCGCTTTAGGAGCAGTGTATTCACCGCTCCTAAAGCGCCGCAAAGAAGCTGCTTGCAGGACTTTTTTTGATACCCTGTAGCGCCTCAGTGTGGAAGCATTCAGGCTTTTTACATTGGGATTGCAGATGATGCTTTTTTCAGGTAATTTTTTTAGCGCTAAAGCGCCTGAAAATTGCCCCAGTGTGAAAGGGGTCTAAAACAGGGGAGGCCAGCTGGAACCGTCTGATGTGTCCAGTAAACTAGCACAGGCATTGGAAGCAACTGATTTGCACTAATCTAATCTTTTTGGTTAGATTAGCCCTATGACACAGCAGTAAAATACACATACATAATGGGGTTGATTTACCAAAGGAAAATTGACTTTACACTTTGCAAGTGTAGCGGGCGCCATGCTGGGCGTTCGCTGTTCACTATGCTGTGTGTTAGCCAAGCAAAGGAATTTGCTTGGCTAACACTGAATCCGCCTCTCAGCCAATCAAGTTGCCAGGTCTGTTACCAGTCACCTGATTGGCTGAAATGTCAGACCCTGTGATTGGATGCCTGAGAGAGGACGGAAGACATGGAGGACGTGCAGGAGACTGCCGCTGATCCGCTCCGATACAGGTAAGTGCAGGCGGGATGCACAGTGGCTGCGTTTGATGGGGACAGTGGCTGCGTTTGATGGGGACAGTGGCTGCGTTTGATGGGGACAGTGGCTGCGTTTGATGGGGACAGTGGCTGCGTTTGATGGGGACAGTGGCTGCGTTTGATGGGGACAGTGGCTGCGTTTGATGGGGACAGTGGCTGCGTTTGATGGGGACTGTGGCTGCGTTTGATGGGGACTGTGGCTGCGTTTGATGGGGACTGTGGCTGCGTTTGATGGGGACTGTGGCTGCGTTTGATGTCAGAACACAACAGCTCAGCGGGGAGATCGCTGAACTAACCTCGCAAGTAAGAAAAATAAATACTGATACAGTATTTGCATACAAGGCCTCATTCACAAGAGGCGCCAGGAGCTACACACAAGCAGACTATGTAACTCTATAGGGACACAGGTGCTATACGGACAGGTTTGCAGGGGTGAACGCAAATCCCCAAACGCACACAGTTAGCGTTCAGGGCCACTCATCCGCACCTGCTTCCCCACTGAATTACATAGGCTGCCTGATGCATCTCCTGGCAGTTACAGCCAATGGTTGACTCACAACGGCCAGACAATGGTTGCCAGAACGGCCATGTAAATGAGGCCTAAAAGAAGTAAGGCAAATTTGTTTTCTTGGGAGTTTTTACACAATGGCATAATGGACATTGCAGCTCAGGCAATAAACTGCACTTTCATCTGTTAGTGTGAGTCTGTATCAATGTGCAGCTAATATTTGTAAAATGCAGCGTCTATCAGCATCAGGCAGGCACTTTGGGTTGCACTCTGCAAGAGCAGTTGCTCCATTAGTAAATTAAGAGAAGCTCTACTGACTTCCATCATCCAATCATGTGCAAGAAAATGCATTTCTTTTTTAATTTTCCTTGCATGTGATTGGCTATTCTTTGCAAAGCAACTTTGCATAGTACACACTCTATTTACCTTTAGTAAATCAACCATTGTGGGTCTGAAAGTGGTTGTTCCATTTCTTGTAGAAAATGTATAACTCGAAGGGGAAGACAGCTGGTATGAACAATGGTGGGGGCTTTGCATGCTTTTGGGGATATCAATGTATATGTCTGCGAGGGAAGGGTGGGGTGTCGGAGTTATTGAAAAATGATCATCTAGTGCCCATGCTGTAAGAATACGTGATCAGCAATGGAGAGCTCCTAAAACACTGGTATTTATTTATCAACCATGTAATGACTATGGGAAGGTGCTTTTGCTGACCTTTACTTCTGGAAATGCCAACTACCTGTGCATCACGCTGACCCTTTTGCTAACAGTTTAAAATCATTCAGTGAGATTGAGTATGTAGCCTTCTGGCTTTTCTCTGGTGTTACTGATCTGCATACTTGTTGTGGATCACTGACTCAATGTATTAAACCTAGTGGGTTACAACGGCAGCCAGGCTACCAGGGAGGTCTCCAATGCTGCCCCCATATTATCCTAAAACTATTTTTGAAGCCTGTACTTGCCAACGTAAGCCCTACTTTACTGCAGCTAACTCCCCATTCATTCTTCTATTTAATAGATAAGGATGCACATTTTTCTGCCCTCCCATAGAGTATTGCTCTGTTTCTTGAGTGGGCAAACGCTGTATCACGGGTTGTGTGTGAATGGGGGAGATGCAAACAGTGTAAAAAAGTCACCTTTTGCACAGATCTTTTCACAGGTCATAGGTGCAATCAAAGTGGTGGGTAGAAGAAGGTGGAAGATTGGGTTACTGTTTTTTTTTTTTTTTTTTTTTTTTAACAAGTGTGCTCTAAAGGTTAACTCCAGACAGTTTAATGCACACATGAAATGCATATACAGTATGTAAACTGTTTTGCCTGTCAAGGGTTTTGTAGTCTGGTCAGCTGCTCCTGTAATCTAGGCACCCCTGTGAGACAGCAAAGCAAGCCCCTGGACCTCTGCAGTCTACACTGCATATAAGCATTACAATGGGCAATATTGGAACAAGAGCATACTAAAGGCCAGTATCGAAGGGCTTTTGTTGGTGCCATGTGATATGTAAGCAGTTAGTGTGGGAACCCCCCCCAGGGCACAAAGTTTAAACATCAGCCAATATACACCAGTGCCAACGCTGTATCCTGGCCTAGGCCAACAAGGCCTAGGGCAGCATTGTGCAGGGGGCGGCACGGAAAGAGTCCCCGCCGGCTTCCGCTACACTGTTAGTGTAGCGCCAGTCTTATGGGGAGGACTGGGCTGAGAGGCAAATTAGTCTAGTGCCCCCATAAAGCGGCCGCACTGTATGTGGGCGGCTGGCATTCTGCAACTGTGGGGGGGGGGGGGCTACTTCTAATTTTGACTGTCCTATCATCCTGGGCCACAGGGTTATAGCCCCTGTCAGTTTATTTTTTTACCATCCCTGTCCCATTGCAGAGATTTCCATTCACTTCCTGCCCCATAGCCAAACAGGAAGTATGAGGAAATCTATGCAAATTAAGGGAATCCATTACCCCCTCCAGGCCCTCAGAACTAGTGTCCCAACTCTAAAAAAGGGGTGTGGCCTTGACAGGAAGGGATGGGTCATATTTAAATTAGGGGGTGCACGAGGTTAGTCAGGCCTAGGGCAGCACAAAACCTAAATACACAACTGACCAGTGCTCCTGATGGTGGAGATTGATTTTGTTGCATGGTGGTACCAGAATGCGACCCCCAGGTTTTCCATGTTCTAATGTGAGAAAACTAGAGCCAGCCAGCCATGGATCGAAATCCATGGCTGGCTGAATTTCAATCCATGTGGCCGAATTTCAATCCATGTGTTGGGGACAGTAGTTGTACAGAGGTCACTCTGCTGTTTGACTTCTGTAAAACCAACCTGTCTGTTTTTTCACATTCAATCAGAGCCACCGTTTATAGCCGACAGCACTGATCATTGTATTCTGACAGCAGAGAAGTCTCAGAATACAATAGCTCAGCGAGAATGATTACACTATCCACATCAATTGTGTGGATGGGATAATCGGGTCTGCTGGTTGAGTGAAAAAAAATTACTATGATCACAAGCTGATGTCAAAATGACTCTGCATTTACTCAATGAAACCCAAGTGATGTCATCATGCTCTCTCCTCTTATCATGAAGTTTCCAATGTTAGATGGATATGATGGGGTAGAATTACTAAAGGCAAATAGATTGTGCACTTTGAAAGTGCAGTTGAATAACTGACCAGGTGCAAGGAAAATTAAATTTTTTCAAAAACTGAATTTTTGGACAGCATAGCTTTAAAAGAGAAGTTGATTTTTTTTTTTTGAGAAATCATACCTAGGTGGATGCACCATTTGTCTGATGCTGCATCTGTCCCCTGCTGGCTCTAAGGGTCCTTTCACACGTGCAGACCGTTTTTTAGATCAGTTTTTTATCATCAGTTGATCCGTTTTTTCATCCGTTTTTCATCAGTTTTACATCCGTTTTTCATCCGTTTTCATCCGTTTTTTTTTTTTTTGTTAGAACTTTATTTTTATTACATATTTTGATGAAAAACGGATGTTAGCGGATCGGATGTTAAACGGATCGTCCGCTAACATCCGTTTTTCGTCCGTTCTGTTTTTTTGACGGAAGAAAAATAGGGTTTTCTTCCGTTCAAAAAAACGCAGCTTAACGGAGACGGATGTTAACGGAGCTTAACAGATGCTCATCCGCTAACGTACGCTATCCCATTGGAAAGCATTGGGATACGAACGGTCCGCACGTGTGAAAGGACCCTTTAGGCTCAGAACCGAGTGATCAAACACAGCTGATCGTTCAGATCTCAGTGCTCCGTGAGCAGAGAACTGCTGGGCTGTGGAGGGGGTGGGAGCGGCTGGCTCAGGCTCTCTGTACCAGGCATCTGGGTGGATCCAGACCATATGGCCATGATCTTTCCCCAGCCTGGACCGGCTTCTGTGATGTCAGCCGATAGCCGTCTTCAGCCCGCTGTCTGCTGAAAAAGAGTCACAGGAGTCACAGGAGTAAAGAACAAACTGCACTCCTGTAAACCATAGAAGTACAGCCGAGCTTTGGCTGTACTTTTCCTTTAACACTTACTAAGCTCTTGGCAAAAATGCGCACAACTGCACTTCTAAAGTGCACAGCTTATTTAGTACATCCACCCCAATGTATCTCCTCATCTCAATATGACCTCCGCTATGCTGGGTATAACACGGTATAATAGCTTATATCAGGACAGGTCCAGGCAAATATTTCAGATGTATTTACAAAATCGATTTATTTTTTAAATAATTACATTATTACAACTAGATTAAACAGCTTTTTTTCTGCTTGGTATTTTGAGAGCGAGATAGAGAAGGTCAATGCAGAAATATCGATTATACTATACTGAACTTTATTCTGAGAAATGAAGCAAACTGAGAAACATATTAACAGCTATCAATGGATGGTATAAATTCTCAATCCATGCTGCGTTCTACATAGTTGTGGACGGTAGTGATGAGTCACTGGGATTCCTTTGGTTTGTCTGACTTCTATAATAATGTAGCATTAAATAATGTTGTGCCTGGAAGCTCTATATGTCAACAGCCAGCTACAACATGTTATCTGGTTACTGCTTCCAATAGAAACTTATTAGATGCAATTGCTCATTTGCAAGACAACTTTAAAATGTATTTTCTGCATAAACATTCTGCTTACTAACATTAAAAGTTTAGGTGGTTCTAAGCCCTGATAGTACTCCAGTCTCTAAATGATGAGTCACAGCGCCAGCCATCATTTTTTCATTGGAAATACTTTAGGAATAAAAGTAATGACTACCTTTTTTCTTAGCTAGTATAATGTAGTCATTACTGCAGCACGGACCAAGCTAGGGTCGGGGGTCAACTCGAAGCGGGACACATATACTGTGATGTCACCCCAGCCTTTTGGGCCCTCCCCCAGACCATAAAAGTGGAGTGAAGCCATTATACAAGGATCGTTCAAGGATCTGATCCACCCACCAACACATCAGATCTTTGACTGACAGTCTCAAAACACTGTGCATGGCTTGCGGGGAGGGTCTGAAAAAGATCGGCCAATATCGCAGGACATGTGACGCGGTCTGGCCTAGCCCCACCTCCAACATGGACTGTAGTGACATTGCGAGTTAGGGGATTTCCTCCACAGTAAGATGTGTGTAGACACAGCTTGCTTAAAGCGGAGTTCCGGCCACAATTTCACTTTTTATATATAAATACCCCTGTAATACACAAGCTTAATGTATTCTAGTAAAGTTAGTCTGTAAACTAAGGTCCGTTTTGTTAGGTTGTTACAGCATTTAGACACTTTATAAAATAGAAATCGACTGGGGCCATCTTAAGTGTGGGCATCATGAAGCCAGACTGTATGACTTCCTGGATTTCAGCCTTGCAGATCTCGCACATGCTCAGTGCTGCACAAGCAGTGTAATTGGTTTCAGATCAGGTTTTAGCACCTGTACTGTCCAAGTCACACGAATTTTCGAGACTGGGGAGTGCACAGACTCCTGGAAAGTTACACCCACTACATTCCCAGGAGTCTGTGCGGTGTAGGTTAGGAATCATTAAGCACCTAGGTGCAGGAAGTGGGAAGATTAACTATTCTGCCTAGCAACAACACTTTGAAGGCATCTAAAAAAAAAGACATTTTTTTAAAACTACTGATGTAATGTTATATTTATGGGTGGAACTCCACTTTAAATAGAAGAGGGCAGGCGCGCATTGTGGTGGGAATAGTGCAGAGGCTCTACAAGCCTGCAGATCATTGCCACCACCAACAAGTAACTATGGGTGACTGCCAGCTTTCACAAGTTATTTATTTATATGTAAAGATTTTAGACCTAAACAAATTGCATATAAAGATTTTAGTAATTATAAGAAAGTATGTTTTTTTTTTTTTTTTACAAAAAATAAATAAAAAATCAGCCCTTATATCTCTACTGTAGTATTACTATACATGTCTTCTGGCCTCAAGTTTTAGCTTTGCCTTCTCTTAACCCTTTTCCAAAACAAATGCTGCCCGTTCTTTGTAGTCCACAATGGACTACAATTCTGTTGTAGATATACCAGTGCTGCCTTATCAGTGCAGCGTCATCAGTGCAGCCTATTAGTGCCCATCAGTGAAGCATATCAGTGGCCATCAGTGCAGTCTTATTAGTGCCCACCATTGGCGCCTCATCAGTGGTCATCAGTGCAGCCTATTAGTGCCCATCAGTGCAGCCTATTAGTGCCCATCAGTGCAGCCTATTAGTGCCCGTCAGTGCAGCCTATCAGTGCCTTCTCATCAGTGCAGCCTCATCAGTGCAGCCTTATGTCACTGGATTAGTCCTATCTTGCAAGATATTTGGACTTATGTTTGATGACACTGATTGTAATACTAGGATTATTTCACTTATTTGTATGACTAGGAAGTCCCTAGTAATTATACAGATAAGTGAAATAATCAGTGGCAGCAAACACAAGTCCAAATATCTTATAAGATAGGAGTAGTCTTACTAAAGCAGTGACAGATTTTTTTGCCACCCCACTGCAAATTGCGGCACTTGACCTGGGCCTTGCTGGCCTAGGCCAAGATACAGCGCTGGTGCCCAGGCCTTCAACAGTTTAATCCCACTCCTCCTCTACTTAAATCAGACTGGACATCTGTTATAAAGAGTGCACCTATTTAAAGGGGTTGTAAAGGTAAAAAAAGAAATCCCCAAATAGCTTCCTTTACCTTAGTGCAGTCCTCCTTCACTTACCTCATCCTTCCATTTTGCTTTTAAATGTCCTTATTTCTTCTGAGAAATCCTCACTTCCTGTTCTTCTGTCTGTAACTCCACACAGTAATGCAAGGCTTTCTCCCTGGTGTGGAGAAAGCCTCTTGAGGGGGGAGGGGGCAAGCAGGCAAGTCAGGACACTCTCTAATTTGCAGATAGAGAAAGGAGCTGTGTGTTAGTGGGCGTCCTGACACTCCTGCTCACCCCCTCCCCCCTCAAGAGGCTATCTCCACACCAGGGAGAAAGTGTTGCATTACTGTGTGTAGTTACAGACAGAAGAACAGGAAGTGACTGCACTAAAGTCAAGGGAGCTATTTAGGGATTTAAAGGACCATGTATGGATACTGTATATCAGTGAAATGTCATACTCAATCTGAATTAGTAAGTGCACAATACCATTACTTCTTCTTTCTGTACTGTATGCTTTATTGATCATGTTTTTTGCTGTATCAAGACGTGCAGTTATGCTTTTCAGTCTTGGCTGCTGTTTCTGTTGGATCCCCTCTTTTTTTTTTTTTTTTGCATTTGCTGTTTTGCATTATTTTAAATACAGTATGCAAAATACAGAAGTGCAAATTACTGCAAACAGCACAAGGTCATCTCATTTTGTATTCCGCTAGCTCATACTAAACTTCAGTATGGTGTATAAGCCAAGAGTGTCCTCATTAATATTTTACCTCTTGCTTCTTGTTGTCACTTTATTTATATCTTTATAACTGATGTTTGACACCATAACAGTAACTCACATTTAAACACATTTAATAAATTAATGTTTTCACTACTACATATTTATATTTCTTGCCTAGCTTGGGTTCCAGGGACCTGCTTGGATTCCTGCTTAAAGTGGAGGTTCACCCTAAAAACAAGTATATACCATTCCATCCAGCATACTGCCCACATGTACAGTATGCTGTTTTTTTATTTTTTTCGCTAGTGACGGAAACTGGTGACGCGCATTATGCGCCGGAGGGAAGCTTTTGTCATCACGTCAATCACTTAGTCTCTGAATAGGAACGCCCACTCACGCGGGATCCACTACCCGGAAGCCGGGGGGGGGGGGGGGAATATCTATACAGCGGTATGTACAACGAAAAAAAAAAAAGTGGAACTTCCGCTTTAAAGCGGATCTCCACTCTAAAGTGGAGTCCCGCTGATCGGAACCCTCCCCCCCTCCGGTGTCACATTTGACACCTTTCAGGGGGGAGGGGGGTGCAGATACCTGTCTACAGACAGGTATCTGCACCCACTTCCGGCCCTACGATACGGGCAAAGGACGGGTTTTTTCCTTCCTTCCCGTCCGTCCCCCGTTGTATGCTGGGAACACTCGGCTCCCAGCACACAGCGGGAGCCAATCGGCGGGCGCAGCGCGACTCGCGCATGCGCCGTAGGGAACCGGGCAGTGAAGCCGGAGCGCTTCACTTCCTGGTTCCCTCACCGAGGATGGAGGGGGGAGCAGCAGGGTGACGAGCGATCGGCTCGTCATCTGCTGCGATCGGCGCTGGACTCCAGGACAGGTAAGTGTCCTTATATTAAAAGTCAGCAGCTGCAGTATTTGTATCTGCTGGCTTTTAATATATTTTTCCCGTGGCACATCCGCTTTAAGTACTCCTCGCCCCCTTGCATGCCAAGGGGGCGAGGGAGTGGGTTCTTTGTTTTGAAGGGGATTTCCTGTCCCACTTCCTCCTTCCACCTAGAGGGCTGCCTAGGTGACTCCTTCTCTCCCCCTAGGCGGCCCCTCCCTCTAGGCAATCTCCTGGGACAGGTGACAGAAGATCGCCTATCCGCTCCGAGAGCGCATCGCGACTCGCACATGCGCAGTGCGCACCCAGCCGTGAAGCCGCAAGCTGTCATGGCCGGGTGCCCACAGTTCCAATGGAGGCGCCGAGGAGAGGAGGGGGAGAGGAGCGGCTGCATCGATGGACCGTGGGACAGGTGAGTGGCTGTTTATTAAAAGTCAGCAGCTATAATTATTTTGTAGCTGCTGACTTTGAATAAACTAAAAATTGCCTGGAACTCCGCTTTAATCTGCCTAAATTCAGGCTGTGGGCAGCCCTGTTAGCACCACCCAGCTCGACAAAAGTCTATTTTTTAATCAAAGGAGCCGGATGGAAAATTGTCAGCCAGACAATGACCACATCCAGTCAGATGCAGTCACTATTCGGGTATTCAGTTGCCACAGGTCTCGATTTCTGAATACAGTAGCCAGCAGGGAAGACTTCTTTATCCATGCCAATGCTTAGATGGGGGATTTAATTCATTTCTATCGCTAGCTTATTGGAGAAGTTCACCTTTGGAACATGTTGTATGTTATATGTTCCATCTGTTTTTAGGGTGGAACATATATATCATGTTCCAGATTCCACATTTTGCTATCCAGGCTCCTGTTTTAGAAAATAATAAATGCACATTTTTTTTAACTTCAAAAAGATGTGAAGTCATTATTTTTTATGTAAAGATGAACTTAAAGTGGATGTAACTCCGATTCATGAAATTTGAGTTGGGCACATATATCTGCAGTATTTTGTTATCTCTTTTCAATGAGCCAAGTTTTATAGCTCTCTTCCTCTGTTATCAGCCTGAGAACTCCTGGCATATTTTTTTACTTTTTAGACAAAAGCAGCCTGAATCTTTTGTCAAATGAGGTTGCTAGAATAGATTAGCAGAGGCCACTCCTATTACAAAACAGCTCTGAGCGTCTCTGCCTATGAGGAGAGGGGGTGTGCGACTTTCCTCCAATCAGCAATTTTAGCTATCTTGGCTGTATGCCCAGACATCACACTCTGTGTTAACCAGGAAGAGAAAATCTCCTAACAAAATCTTAACTTTCTAAACAGTATATAAATGTGAACACAGCAGATATACATATAAAACCTATGTAGGGAGGTTTGGTTAATCTCTGTGTATCATCTGAGGCTGTTCACTTCACTGGGTGTATGGAGGGTTTACATCCACTTTAACCTTTAATAATTCCATTGATCCAGCCATGTTTGCATTTTTCCTAGCAGATAAGAAAACTGATTAAGGATTAAAGAGACCCTGTTACCAGACCGTTCATCAAAAATATTCCCTCAACATCATATGTACATTTAACAACTTTATGCATGTCATTTACCTAAAAAGCTTCCCTTGTGTAAACATCCAAAAGTCCCATAAAAGTGGTGAAAGCGGTGCTAAGAAATACAGGACCAATAAAGTTGTGCCAATATAGAGTACACATTCTAAAAAATAAATATATATATATATATATATATATATATATAAAAATATTAAATAAAATATGCCGAATATATAATACTAATATGCTACACAAAACCAATGCCAATGGTGATACTGGTGGACAACCAGTTCAAAAATCCAAATTCCATATGTTGTAAACCCTCTTGTTTTTTCACCTTAATGCATCCTATGCATTAAGGTAAAAAAACTGCTATCACTCAGCAGCCCCCTCGCTTTACTTACCTGAGCCCGTTCGCTCCCACGCGCAGCCATTGGCTCCCGCTGCTGTCAATCAAATCTAATGATATATCAACACAAATGCTGGACTCTGGAGCGCGCCCGCACGGTAACCCCCTAGGAGAGCGCTTTTCCTAGGGAGTTTCCAGATGCCAAGAGGAGCCGTGAGCGCCGCCAGGGGACCCAAGAAGATGAGGTTCCAGGCCACTCTGTGCAAAACAAACTGCACAGTGGAGGTAAGTATGATATGTTTGTTATTTAAAATAAAACAAAAAACTATGGTTTAGTAACCCTTTAACATAGGAGGCAGGGGAATTAAGAGCCGGGCAATTCTCTTCTCCTCTCCCTTCTCCTTTCGGGCTGAACAGGAAGTGAGACACAATTGGCCAGTGTGTTCTGAGACATGATTGGGAGCCCCGAGACTCCATGGCCAATCGGATCTCAAGAGCTGCTTCCTAATTAGCCAGGAGGAGAATCAAGAAGACAAAATCGAATATGAATTCTCTATTGTCACACAAGTGGGTGGGCTCGGGAGGCAGTGCTCTGCGCCTCCAAGGCCACCCTTTTTTGAAGCCAATTAGAGTCCCAGGCTCTAATCATGTGTTTATAAAAAAAAAAAATTATTGGAATCCATGCGTCCGGTGCTCCGGAATGTAGATTAGGGGTCGGGCGCATGGATTATGGATGGGCCGCCACTGCTTCATAGTGCAGTATATTTGAAAAATAAATCTCGCGCCAAATGAATTACACTAAATTATATACTTGATAAATCAAGTGACTAACTGAGTGAAGCTGCTCCCAAATAAAATCAGGTGACTGACTTGCATATATTGTATAGTGAGGTGAGGGGCGCTATATCAAAATAGTGGATGCGTGTCACAATGTGCGTTTGAGTAGTACACAGTGTAACTGTGTACCCAAATCTATGTGAAAAACCAAACAGATTATAGTCTAAACTCTAGAAGTACAATAGTGCCAAATGCCGTGGAAAATAAATAAAATATAAAAAAAAAAAAAAAAAAAAATTTTTTTAAAATGTCCAGCAAATAAATAGTTAAGTGCAAAATGGATCCAGTGTTGTATCAAGTCCAGGTGCAAAATGCAAATAATCCAATCCCAAATCGCAGGGAAAAGTGCAAATGCTAAAGTGCTTGTGAATCTTCAAAATAGCCAAAGTGCGAGAAAGAAGTGATCCGCCTTCACCTATAGGTCACCAGAATAATAATGGATGGCTCCTTACCACACGGTGTTGACCAGATTACTTAAAATATGGTCAATCAGGCTTGTTTTAAATGAGGATCAGCAGGGTCTCATTGGATTCCAATGTCAGCGATTGCAGCAAATGGTGTACCAAGAAAGGAGAAGAGATACCACCATAGTGTAAAACCATTTAATATACGAAAGTTAAAATTACAATGCCAAATGGCCTCTTACTGTTGCTGGTGCCCGTTCCCGGCACTGAGGCTGTAGGTGGTGGGGATAGTAAGACAAGATAAGAGATGGCCGCGTCCTGGTCCACTAGCGTGCGTTCCACCGCTAGTTGTCCATCAACCAGTGAGACCGGAAGTGCGTGGCTATGCGTGCGCGCTCGGATACCGCCTCGACGCTTCCTGAAGACGGTTTAACTGAAACGTGACGTCGAGGCGGTATCTGAGCGCGCACGCATAGCCACGCACTTCCGGTCTCACTGGTTGATGTACAACTAGCGGTGGAACGCACGCTAGTGTACCAGGACGCGGCCATCTCTTATCTTGTCTTACTATCCCCACCACCTACAGCCTCAGTGCCGGGAACGGGCACCAGCAACAGTAAGAGGCCATTTGGCATTGTAATTTTAACTTTCGTATATTAAATGGTTTTACACTATGGTGGTATCTCTTCTCCTTTCTTGGTACACCATTTGCTGCAATCGCTGACATTGGAATCCAATGAGACCCTGCTGATCCTCATTTAAAACAAGCCTGATTGACCATATTTTAAGTAATCTGGTCAACACCGTGTGGTAAGGAGCCATCCATTATTATTCTGGTGACCTATAGGTGAAGGCGGATCACTTCTTTCTCGCACTTTGGCTATTTTGAAGATTCACAAGCACTTTAGCATTTGCACTTTTCCCTGCGATTTGGGATTGGATTATTTGCATTTTGCACCTGGACCCCAGGTGGTGGGGATAGTAAGACAAGATAAGAGATGGCCGCGTCCTGGTCCACTAGCGTGCGTTCCACCGCTAGTTGTCCATCAACCAGTGAGACCGGAAGTGCGTGGCTATGCGTGCGCGCTCGGATACCGCTTTGACGCTTCCTGAAGACGGTTTAACTGAAACGTGACGTCGAGGCGGTATCTGAGCGCGCACGCATAGCCACGCACTTCCGGTCTCACTGGTTGATGGACAACTAGCGGTGGAACGCACGCTAGTGGACCAGGACGCGGCCATCTCTTATCTTGTCTTACTATCCCCACCACCTACAGCCTCAGTGCCGGGAACGGGCACCAGCAACAGTAAGAGGCCATTTGGCATTGTAATTTTAACTTTCGTATATTAAATGGTTTTACACTATGGTGGTATCTCTTCTCCTTTCTTGGTACACCATTTGCTGCAATCGCTGACATTGGAATCCAATGAGACCCTGCTGATCCTCATTTAAAACAAGCCTGATTGACCATATTTTAAGTAATCTGGTCAACACCGTGTGGTAAGGAGCCATCCATTATTATTCTGGTGACCTATAGGTGAAGGCGGATCACTTCTTTCTCGCACTTTGGCTATTTTGAAGATTCACAAGCACTTTAGCATTTGCACTTTTCCCTGCGATTTGGGATTGGATTATTTGCATTTTGCACCTGGACTTGATACAACACTGGATCCATTTTGCACTTAACTATTTATTTGCTGGACATTCTTTTAAATTTTTTTTTTTTTTTTTAATATTTTATTTATTTTCCACGGCATTTGGCACTATTGTACTTATAGAGTTTAGACTATAATCTGTTTGTTTTTTCACATAGATTTGGGTACACAGTTACACTGTGTACTACTCAAACGCACATTGTGACACGCATCCACTATTTTGATATAGCGCCCCTAACCTCACTATACAATAAGTGCAGTATATTTGTTTAACCACTTAAGCCCCGGACCAATATGCTGCCTAAAGACCCAAGGTGTTTTTACAGTTCGGGACTGCGTCGCTTTAACAGACAATTGCGCGGTCGTGCGACGTGGCTCCTAAACAAAATTGGCGTCCTTTTTTCCCCACAAATAGAGCTTTCTTTTGGTGGTATTTGATCACCTCTGCGGTTTTTATTTTTTGCGCTATAAACAAAAATAGAGCGACAATTTTGAAAAAAATGCTATATTTTTTACTTTTTGCTATAATAAATATCCCCCAAAAACATATATAAACATTTTTTTTCCCCTCAGTTTAGGCCGATACATATTCTTCTACCTATTTTTGGTAAAAAAAAAAATCGCAATAAGCGTTTATCGATTGGTTTGCGCAAAATTTATAGCGTTTACAAAATAGGGGATAGTTTTATTGCATTTGTATTATTTTTTTTTTTACTACTAATGGCGGCGATCAGCGATTTTTTTCATGACTGCGACATTATGGCGGACACTTCGGACAATTTTGACACATTTTTGGGACCATTGTCATTTTCACAGCAAAAAATGCATTTAAATTGCATTCTTTATTGTGAAAATGACAGTTGCAGTTTGTGAGTTAACCACAGGTGGCGCTGTAGGATTTAGTGTACACTTAGTGTGCGTTTACAACTGTAGGGGGGTGTGGCTGTAGGAATGACGTCATCGATCGAGTCTCCCCTATAAAGGGGATCACTCGATCGATGCAGCACCATAGTGAAGCACGGGGAAGCCGTGTTTACATACGGCTCTCCCCGTTCTTCAGCTCCGGGGAGCGATCGCGACGGAGTGGCTATAAACAAATAGCCGCGCCGTCGTCCCGTATCGCTCCCCGAGGGAACCCGACCGCCGCGTGTAGCGGGGGGGGTCCCGATCGGACCCCCGACCCACGTCTAGGCAGCCACGTACAGGTACGTTGATGTGCCTGTCCGTGCCATTCTGCCGACATATATCTACATGCGGCGGTCAGGAAGTGGTTAATAAAACCTAAGAATATAAAAAAATATAGGACTCACATAAAATTGTGCCTATAGCAGCACTACAGGGGAAGTTGCCACCACGTTTTCCTTGGATATTCCACCCCTCCGCTCAACCTGGAGCTGCCGTGTGTTCCACTGGGCGGATGTCACATCTGCCCAATTGAAATCACGGCAGTGGCATATCCAAGGAAAACTTAATGGTGACTTCCCTTATAGTGCCGCCATTAGCACAATTTGTTAGGGTGAAAAAAAAAAAGGGAATTTGAAGATTTGGAGGAGGCTGAAAGCAACAGAAGGTACTTTTGTAAGTTAAGAATACATACTTGAATGGAATAGATCTTTTTAATCCAGAGTTTACTGTCACTTTAGGGGGCAGTCCAGGGGGGGGGGGGGGGGGGACTTCCTGATCGCAAGTGTAAACAAGCTCTACGTCTGCTGCTCATCTTTGATATATATGTGAACCGTTACCTTGTAAAATGGCCCATTCAGTTTAAAATAAAATTGCAAGGCAAAATAAAAAAGAAAAACATTATATATATTTGTTTTCTTTTTTACAAGTGATCACAAGCTCTCTGTTCTCAGTAGCATAAGGGACTTAGAGAAGTAGGGGTGGAAAAAGAGTAGAACACTGAGCTTCCCAGTGAATGGCTGTGCAGGGGGAGGGGACATGTCTAATCATTGGAGGTCAGGCAGTCTGTTCTCCCAGCATAGCCAGAAACTGCCCACACTGGGATGGATGTGCGCTAATGTGGTGGTGTGTGGTCAGTTTTAATGTAGGGGGACTGGCAGGCTCGCCGGCTATTTCCCACAAGGAGAGTAATACAAAGAGAACAGGATACGTTTTAATACAAGTACATGGTACAACAGACACGTATAAGGAATATGAAATGTTGGAGTAACATATTCTTTAACTTGATAGAAATTTAAATTTTCATGATGTTTTAATCCACATAAAATTACAATTACTGCTGATAACACGCAATAACTCAAGCTGCCAAAGATCTTTGCTTGGAGGTATAATTTGATTCTGCTGTCTCTTTTCAAAACTCACATTTATTCACTAAGAACCTTCTGTTATTTTCAGCTTTAAAACATTTCCAGCATCCATTGCTATGAATGGGGATACTGGGGATACTTACTAGCGTGTGTCCTCAATATATCCAGGCTTGACTTTTGCTACATTTCTTTGTGGTCTGCCAACAAACCAACTGGTCCATCTCTAGTGCAGGCCTCACTAAATGGCAGACCATGGTGCCGATATGATGTAAGGGGGCACAATGATAGCAACACCCAATGTTAGGAGGAACTCTGATGGGGGCACCTGATGAAAGGGGGGTACTCTAATGGGGGTCCGGATGAAAGAGGACACCTAATGTAAGGGAGCACTATGATGGGAACACCTGATGTTAGAAGGAACTCTGAAGGGGGCACACTAAAAACAGACACTAAATATTATTGAAATGTTTGGGAAATTAGGTACCAGGTATGTGTGTAGGCTTCTCGTTTCTGCCGGGCAGTCAAAACCAGGTCCTCCATCCAATTTAACGCCTCCACCTTTCTTAGCCACAGACCGATAGGCGGAGGCTGCATTTTCTTCCAAATGAGGGGCATGCAGGCTTTGGCCACATTTAACAGATGGCAAAGAATAGATTTCTTGTATACAGTGCTTTGGCAGGTATTGCGGAAACATGCAACAAGTAAGCAGGATCCTCAGTGGACCTTGTAGTCTGTACATTTGGATGATCCTGCGGACCTCTTTCCAGAAACCCTCCAACTTAGTGCAAGACCAGAAGATATGCAGCAATGTCTCACATTCCATCTGACAATGCCAGCACAGAACAGAGGTGCCCAGAAAATACCTATGAAGAATAGATGGGGTGCGGTACCAGCGAGTAAGGATCTTAAAATTGGTTCCCTTTACTTTCAAGCAGATTGAGGATTTCAAGGTGAATCTGGAAAATGGATTTGCTGCGCCATTGAAAACGTTCCGATTCTCATTTAGCCAAAGAATGCACATATGGAGTGTTTATTACACTGTACTTGCATGTAAATGGGTTGTAAACCCTTGTGTTTTTTCACCTTAATGCATCCAATGCATTAAGGTGAAAAAACTTCTGTCACTGACCAGACCCCCCCCCCCCCCCATTTTACTCACCTAAGCCCTGTAATTCTCACACTGGAGACGCGCTCACCCATACCTCCCAACATTTTGAGATGGGAATGAGGGACACCTACTAACAAATGTATGTAGGCATTGGACACGCCCCCTGCCACACCCCCTAAAAGGAGAATTAACCAAAAAAAGGTTAATTAAATCCACAAGGACTTTCTTTTACCACTACTAATCCTTTATATTGGCTTTTAAAATGTACAAATGCAGCCATTTAGAATTTGGATGTAAAGTTTAGCACTGGGAAACACCTTTTGAAAGATAAAAAGTGCATTTTATATACAACTATATATATATATTTGCAGCCAAAATGAGGGGGGAAGAGGGACAGAGGGACATTGCTCCAAATCAGGGACAGTTGGGAGGTATGCGCTCACCCTCTCTGCCTGTTCTCTCGGCTCTTAAATTGGATTGATCAATAGCAGTGCAGCCATTGACTCCCACTGCTGTCAATCAAATCCAATTATGCAGGTGCCGGGGGAGGGGTCAAGTCTGGCATTCTGTGTCTATGGACGCAAACGCTGGACTCGGGAGCGTGCCCACATGAGGACCCTCAAGGAGAGCGCTTCTACTAGGTGGTTTCCCGATGCGGGGAGGAGCCGCGAGCGCTGTTGGGGGACCCCAGAAGACGAGGATCTGGGCCACTTTGACCCCTTTAAGTACCCACATACACAATCTTTTATATGCACTGCAATATATTTATAGCTATGCCAAGGTATCCCAATTTCAGGTAGAGATAGCTCCCTTTATACACTGCCAGCCTTCTCAGCCAAAGTTCAGTAGAGCCGTATCTCAATCCAGCAATGTGGCTCTCTGGAGAGTTACCCTCCTCATTGGTTGAATCAGCAGTGGGAGCCATTGGCTCTCATTGTTGTCAATCATAGCCAGTGAGCCAATAAGAAGAGAGAGGGTGCAGGGCCGAGGCCACGGCTCCATGTCAGAATGGACATGCAAAGCAGCGGCTCCGGAGAGTGCCTGCTTAGTTGCCATCATTGCAAGCTGCTTACTCTGGGGGGAGGGGCCAGGATTGTCGTTGGGGGACCTAAGAATAGGAGGATCAGGGCTGCTCTGTGCAAAACCATTGCACAGAGCAGGTAAGCATAACATTTTTGCCTTTCATATCACTTTAAGCGATGTGCAGTCACCCTCTGCACCATCGCACGTGGGCAAGGATTGCACAGCCAAATAAATTTGTTGTGTTTGCTGTTTTTAGTCAACAGATTTTCTTTACGGATATGCACACCTATTGTGCGTGTGGGTATGTTTCGTTTTCGGATATTGGCTGTATAATACTTTGGGGAATTGTACATTGAATAATTAATGAACAACAAGAATGAAAATATTCCACTTTTCTAATCTTCAAGGTCCCATAGGCAGCCACTTTATTTTCTATGTAGGGGGTCTGCCAGTGGAAAGGTTTGTAGTTGTCTGTATCATACAAAGTTTGTTGTAAAAGAAATTCAATCAAGTAGATGGAACACAGGTTTAGCAGTAGCTCATCGATCCACCATGAACAAGTAATTCCACTTTGCAATCTCCCATATGGCACTCCCCATTTCCATGGAAGGGAGTCTGCCAGTAGTAAGGTTTATAAATATCTTTTTGTGGTAGACGCTATTCAATCAGTTAGATGGAATGCAGCATTAACAATATTGCATCAATCTATCTTGTATATAGCCCATCAATGCTGTAAAAATACAGATCTCATAATAACAGATATATTCAACTCTATTCAAAGATTTATTCGCTGCACTCAATTAAATTCTATAGTAGGAAATTGTCATATGAAATTCCTGTCAGGTTCAAGTAGCAAGGTGAACATTCAGAGCTTATAAAGCAAATTTGTTTAACATGCTAAACCTGATCAATCCCATGGGGTCCAGCTTGTAGGCATGCTCAAGTATATTGAAATTTTTTAGAGGACACAAGAACACATTTCATGCAATATTAATCTATAGAGTCCTTGAAATTAAGCACATTGTATTGTACAATACAATTTATTGTAGCAATTGCATCTACCGGTATATGCAAATAAGACTGGCTAATTTTTTTAAAGAAATGTCAGAATGTCACATTTAATGCAAGGTCAAGGGACAGTGGGCCAGATTCTGGTACATTCTGCGGCGGCATAGCGCAAGCCATTTACACTACGCCGCCGCAACTTACTGGAGCAAGTGCCGTATTCCTCAAGCACTTGCTCCGTAGTTTGCGGCGGCGTAGTGTAAATGGCCCGGCGTATCCCCGCGTAATTCAAAGGGGACAGCTTGTATTTAATTTAAGCGCGGCCCCGCGTCGATTGAACTGCGCATGCGCCGGGCTGAAAAATAGCCCAGTGCGCATGCTCCAGCTCACGACGGAAAACGTCAATGACGCCGAAGTGTGCGTCATTGACGTAAAGTCGTATTCGAGAACGACTTAGGAAAACGACGTACCCGACGGGAAAAGATGACGCGGACCCGACGCCATACTTAACATGGCATACAGCGGACTGGCGTAAGGTTACCCCTCATATAGCAGGGGTAACCTTACGCCTACGGAAACAACGTAAGCGACGACTACGCAACGCAAATTCGTTCGGGAATCGGCGTATCAGGCTCATTTGCATATTCAAATGAGACCTGAACTTAAACGCCACCTAGCGGCCAGCGGCGAATTACATTTAAGATCCGACAGTGTAAGTCACTTACACCTGTCGGATCTTGGCCGTATCTATGCGAAAATTATTCTAGGAATCACTCGCATAGATACCCGGGTCAAAAAACAGAGATACGACAGTGTTTCCTGAGATACACCGTCGTAACTCTGCTGAGAATCTGGCCCAGTGTGTTTCTAGGTTAGATGTACAGAATTTTATTGTAGTCTGTCAGGAGTATCTATGAGCCCAGGTTCACAACCGACAGCGGGAATGAAATCGATTTCATTACCGCATGTCAGTCCTGACTTCGGGGGCGATTTCAGAGACATCTGTGTGGGTTGCCGCACAGATATCTATGGAAATTACACACCGAAATCGCCAAAAATAGTACAAAAACTACTTTTGTAGCGCCGCTCCCATTGCAACGGTGCCATTGCCGGGAATGGCTGCCGATTTGACATACGATTTGACATGTCAAATCGCATGCCAAATCGCTCCAATGTGAACCTAGGCTTAAAGCTACATCACCAACCTCATCTTGAGATATTGCCCAAGCTGTTCTCTCTACTACTCCTAAAGTCACGTACACACAACCGTTTTTCATGACGAGAAAAATGGTTGTGTGTAGGCTTCAGAGCAGAGAAAAATGGCCATTAAAATTTTAGAACATGCTCTAGTTTTTCACGTCGTGAAAAATGGTCGTGTGTATGCTTTAACGACGGGGAAAAAAACACACATGCTCAGAAGCAAGTTATAAACGGGAAATTACCATAATCAGTCCAAAGGGAATGGAACTTCCCCTTTATAGTGCAGTCATACGTGTTGTACGTCACCGCTCTAGGCTCAAGCATTTTTTATCACGATCGTGTGTATGCAGCAAGGCAGGCTTGAGAGGAATCACATTGAGAAAAACTTTGTTTTATTCCATGACATTAAAAACGGTTGTGTGTACGCGGCATATAACATCCTATCCTGCTCTCTAGCTCCATTGTTACCTCCTCCCATGCTCGCCTCCTGGACCTCTCCAGAACTTCACCTATGCTCCGGAACTCTCTACCACAGGTTAGCTTGTACTATGACCGACTTTTGGCGATCCTTTAAAACTCATTTATTAAGGGAAGCCAACCCTATCTCCACCTAAAAACTGTACTTTGGCCAACTCCATCAGATCATCCCCACAGCTATTGCCTTTTATACCACCTCCCTCTCCCTTTAGATTGTAAGCTCCATGAGAAGGGCTCTCCTATTCCTTCTGTATTGAACTGTATTGTAATTGTACTATCTCCCTATATTGTAAAGCACTGCATAAACTGATGGCGCTATATAAATCCTGTATAATAATAATGCAGATCTACATTTAAATTACCCACTCCACAAGTAGAGTGGATTATTCACTTGCGACTTTCTTGGCTGTGCTCTTCTTGAGGGTCACAGAAGTACACTTACTTTTGTAAGAGCTATAGCCTGCTATCATCTGATGGAGAAGAGCTGCTCCTGGCTCTGGAAGGAGCTCAACAATACTGCCAGGGTCCACCCGACTGCCTGACTAAGCTGAGAGGTGGAGGCAGATGTGCCCGCCCCTTACGCAGACCGGCACTCCAGTGACCACTGGAGGAGCAGAGCGGGTGACTTTCAACCCAGTTCTCGGTCTTAGTGTCCACATGGGAAAGCTGCAGTATTACACTGATAAGCTTTTAACCATTTTTTGCATTGTGCTTTATATCTTTTTGATTGTAAATGTAGCGATACCCCCGAAGGAGCCGCTGATTAGATTTGGGATCGGCGTATTTAGGTTACCTCCGTGATGTGTCCAGGGGTAGGATAGTGATGAGAGCAGTAACAGAATGTCCAGACTGTTGGTTGACGTTTTCAATGCTTTATTTCTGGTCCAACACGACCAATAGTCAACTTGAGGTAGACAGGTTAAAAGAGAATAAACTTCACAGATTCAGGCCATGGATAGAAGAAGCAGTCCTCCTTCCAAATAATTTCACCTGTCACGTCGCCACTCCAGCCAGAGTGGGTAAAGTGTCCCTGGACAGACCCCTCTCACAGGCCTGGCAGCCAGAGCGTCACTTATAGCTTTTATGGGAGGAATAGGTCTCTGCCACAGACCCAGCTCTATTGAACTTTAGGATTGGAAAGGACCTCTGCCACAGGCCCGGTGTATCAAGAGCGTGATTGGTAGAGCGAATCCTCCCCGTCAATGATTAGTCTAAATCTCCCTCGGATAGACCTTGTGTCCTTGAGTCACCGACTGACAGTTTGCAGCATACAACCAACCTGTCAGTGCCACCCAGATCCCCAATGGTTCGTCTGCGCCCTGTTGGATCACCTGCCTCCGGGCTCACCTCAGACCGACTCCCCATCGAACAGCACAACTCGCTTTGGATTTTCTTGGTGAGGGATGGGGAACCCAGTCAATCACTGGGGTCCCTTTGCAGCATCAGTTGCTCCGGGCCATGAGAGCCCAGAGTCAGGAACTCCACATAGCACGTGCGCCCCGGCCTGGTAGGCCATATCGCCGGGGCCCGTGATGTGCGCACACCCTAAAGGTGGGTGCCGCACCTGGAACCAGGAACCCGCGAAGAACCCAGAGTAATGGCCTCCTCCACAGAAATACCCCTCCCCAGCATGCTCCGCGAGGGAAAACTCCTCTAATTGGCTGCTGGGAAGAAGCGGCTCCGCCCGGACCCCTCTAGCGCCACCTGTCACCCAGAGATGAAACGGCATCTCTGAACACAGAATGACCCACAGAACACTTCAGGGTTGGCGACAGCCAAATTTGAATAAATCAACATGGATGAGAGCAAGTAAGTCTCTCATCCCACTAAATGTAACGATAGCACCTGTACTGATAAGTACACAAGCGCATAAAGTACAGCCATTTTTTTCTCTGGGTTCATTAAGGTCCAGTTCACATATATGCGGTGCAGGAAACGCAGCAAATCCTGAGCATTTCCCACACTGCACTGAAACAGCAGTCCGTTTATGGGATCTTCCACCAGTGTCAATATTAAATTGACACCCCAAACAGGTCGCAAAAAGCAGTGCAATTGCAAGAATGATTTGGGTGGGGGGGAGGGTTAAGATGTCTGCACCTTTTGTGTGATGCAAAAATCAAATCGCACTGCAAAGAATCACATGTGATCGGAATGCCGTGTGATTCCTATACGAATCACATGTGGTGTCCCACACCGCACAAATGTGATCTCAAGCTTAATGCTTGTGTATAATTTTACATTTTGCATCTTTATGTAGTCAAATTTGGAGGGCTCTAATACAATTTTTGCTTGAGTGGGAGTGGCTCAGTGACTCCAGATGTTAGGACTGTAGTAGCCTCTCTTGTCTTTTGTTTTTTTTTGTTAGATTAACTGTTTGCAAAAGATGTGATTAAAAAATATCAAGTATGTAATCTCTTAATGGATGATATTCAAATACATACGTTGTTTTGTTTATTTTTTGGAACATTTAAAGAGATTGTAAATGCAGAAGTTTTTTTTAGCTTAATGCATTCTATGCATTAAGCTAAAAAAGCCTTCTGTGTGCAGTAGCCCCCCTAATACTTACCCGAGACCCCTCTCTATCCAGTAAATTGGTGCGAGAGACTCGGCTGCCAGGGACTCTCCCTCCTCATTGGCTGAGACAGCAGCAAAGCGCCATTGGCTCCCACTGCTATCAAAGTCAGTGAGCTAATGAGGAGAGAGACGGGGCCACGCCATGGCTCAGTATATGAATGGACACTGTGGCTCGGCTTGGGTGCCCCCATAGCAAGCTGCTTTCTGTGGGGGCACGTAACAGGAGGGAGGGACCAGGAGCGCCAAAGAGGGACTCAGGAACAGGAGGATCTGGGCTACTCTGTGCAAATCCACTGCATCAGAGGAGGCAAGTATAGCATTTGTTGTACAAAAAAAACAAGACTTTAGTATCACTTTAATACTACCTTAACTGTTCTCTTCACAAAATCTATTAACTAACTTTGAGCAACAGCTAGTGTAAAAAACTTTTTCCTTTTTACATAACCTGAAATAGTGTTTAAAAAGTAATTTCCCAAACAGGAAATCTGACATTATAGGCTACAAAATGATGATGGAAAGGTGTAATATCCTAATAAAGTGCTTACCAAACGTAATGAGTATTAACCAAATGATTAAAAAGATGATAAAAAAAACAATATAGTCCAATCCAAGCCAAACTTAAAGCGGTAATAAAGTCATTTTTTTTAACTTGTATCTACAGGTAAGGCTATAATAAGGCTTATCTGTAGGTACAGTAAATATCTCCTAAACTTGCTGGCCCGGATTCACAAAGCACTTACGCCGACGTATCTCGAGATACGCCGCGTAAGTTTAACTATGCGCCGTGCCCACAATCTGAGATACGCCTAAAAATAGGGTTCCTACGACCAACGTAACTTACCTACGCCGTCGTATCGTGGGTGCATATTTACGCTGGGCGAACGAACGTAGTTGCGCCTGGTGCATAATATACGCAGTTTGCGTAATTTGTACGTCTGGCGTAAAGTTATTCCCCATATAGAAGGCGCAACTCATGCAACGGTATAGACCAGGGAACACAAGCCATCGTATCTTTTGTCGTTTACGTTGTACGTGAAAATGCCTAGGCATAGGTTACGTTCACGTCGTAGGCAGTGATTCGACGTATATTAGGCAGTTGTTTCGACGTGATTCTGAGCATGCGCACTGGGATACGGCCACGGGACGGTGCATGCGCCGTTCATTTTAAGTACTTCTATGGCGCTTGGTCCATCATTTGCATGGGGTCACACCTCATTAGCATGGCGCACGCCCACTTCCACCTACGCCAAGGAAACCCAGCGTATCTTTAAGAGCGAGTGGGAGCGAGTGCTTTGTGAATCCAGTGCTTGCCTCTGTGCGCTGCCTCGGCGTGGGCGTATATTAGATACGATACGCCCGCATAAATATGCGCCGATGTATGTGAATCCGGGCCGCTGTGTTTAGAAGATATTTACATTCAATTTGCATAGCAGGAGAATGTGACTGGCTCTCTATGGAGTCGGTTCACATATCTCCTCAGTGGGTCCGGTGTGCCGATGGTGCGTTTCAGGTTTGATTTCAGCCCAAAATTCGGGCTGAAATCGGACCTGAACCGGTGAACCAGCATGCACTGGACCCCTGCGGCGACAGTGTGAACCCGGCCTTTAGAGATCCGTGTGGGAGCCAAGGGATTCTATAAGAAATCAAGCTGGTTGACTCTGGATGTTCTCTGTCAGCAAGAACAAGTAATTGGACAGGTTAGAAAACATGTCTCAAACGTTTTTACAATATAAAGAGCACATTATCGTTCACATGCTTTCAAATATGTCTGGCCTAAAGTAATATTATATCTCACAAAACAACGTCCTATTTTATGTGTTATAAGTCAAAGTCTTGTCTTGCGATAGTTATCTAAGGGCACAAGTGAAATTTTTTTTTTTTTTTAAACACATACAGGTCTACTTCTAATGCAGATGTGATTTATAGGTGCCCAGCAGGGCAGGACTTAGGGTGGTGGGGGCCCCTGGGATTGAGATTGTTGAAGGGGCCCCCTGGAGCCGAGAATTTGGGGGGATCGAAGATGTTGAGCGAGGGGGGGGGGGGGATCATAGTTGTTGAGCGGGGGGGGGGGGGGGCACATTAAAGTTGTTTTTTTTATGCACACGGGGCATTAAAAAAATTTTGCTTCAAAGCCACTACCAAAGCCAGCAAACAGCGGCTGTAAAAACATGCTTTTAGTAGCTTTAGGCATTGGCTTTAATGCTCGTCTAGCTGCGCTAGCTTTTAGCAGTGTTTGTCTGCCTACCTATCTATCTGTCTATTCAAAATCAATGGTTCCTTATGAGAGCCTATTAAATTGAATAGAAATCGGAGCAGAAGTCGGATTATGATGAACCGACTTGCGGTGCGGCTTGTGCACTGAGGATCTTGAAGAGGAACCCTCGCCAAAATGAAAAGAAAAAAAAATAAACTGGCGTGGGGTTCCCCCCAAAAGCATACCAGACCCTTCTGCCAAAAATTGTCGTGGAGTCCCCTCCAAAATACATACCAGACCCTTATCCGAACATGCAGCCCGGCAGGTCAGGAAAGAGCGAGCGATCAATGTTCTCTTAACACCCTCTTCCGCTGTAATGCTGGGGTCACCGTGTGCCATTACTAATGAAGCCATGAAGCCAGCCACCAAGTGACATCATCCAGAGGCCCCACCCCTTGTGACATCACTGCCCCACCATGCCCCAGGTGGTGATGCCACGAGGGGCAGGGCCTCCGGATGACGTCCGCCCATGGCTATACAAGTAATGGCACACGGTAGACCCAGCATTACAGTGAGAGAGAGAGTCGTGAGAACATCGGAGGAAGAACAGAGGAAGAAGACAGCGGAGAGAGGAGACCTGGCAGAGGGAGGAGATAGGGGAGAAAGGAAAACTGGCGGCGGGAGAAGAGAGCAGAGAGAAGAGAGCTGGCAGCGGGAGAAGACATCAGCGGAGGATGAAGACGCCAGAGCTGCTTTAATAAATCACTTTATCAAAAACCTGTGCACTGTTTTTATTTTTGATACCTTTTTTTGGGCGAATGGGTAGGGGTACAATGTACCCCATACTCATTCACATGGGGTGGGGGGGTTTGGGATCTAGGGGCCCCCTAGTTAAAGGGGGCTTTTAGATTCCAATAAGCCACCCCCGCCCGCAGACCCCAACAACCTCTGGCCACTGTGATTGAATACAGCTGATCACGTGGTAAAGGGCTGCTGTGATTGGCCCTTTAGCCTGATCTGTGATCATCTGTGTCCAAAGAACACAGTGATCACAGAGCATGTTGCCCGCATGCGATCACGGGAGGACTTCATATGACGCCCTCCCAGAACTGGCCGACCACGCTATAGCTGTCATTCGGCTATTGCGCGGTCGGGAAGCGGTTAAACCCTCACCCTGTAAAACAACCGATTCAGTGTACAATAGAAATGAAAGGCAAAACATTTATGTATCAATATAAAAAAACATAATACAATTTTTCCCCTTTTTTTTTTAGAAATTATTACATTCTCTCTGTTCTTGGCCTCATAAGAAGCTCAGAGAGCTAGGGGAGGAGAAACAGTAGGACACTTTTTCCCCCCCAGTAGATGGCTGTCTATGGAAGAGGGGGCATGTTAGGACAAGTCTGATCATTAGAGGAGAGCAGGCTGAGTTCCCAGAACAGCTAGAAAACCGAACACCCTTTGCTTTCATGCCTAGTGTGGTCAGTTTTCGATAGGAAAGCAGAGGGACTGGCAGACACATTGTATTGCTTCCTTTTAAAAATCCGCAAAAAGAATACTTTCTAATAAAAGTCCATGATACAGCAGACACATATCAGCAATATGAAATGTTGGGCTGACATATTCTTTAAGGCTAGGCAATGCTGTATAGCAAAATGCAGCATTAAAGGAATTGTAAACCTCAGGATTTTTCACCTTAAAGCGGAACTCCACCCAAAAATGGAACTACCGCTTTTTGGAACCCCCCCCCCCCCGTGTCACATTTGGCACCTTTCAGGGGGGGGGGGGAGGGAGCAGATACCTGTGTAATCCAGGTATTTGCTCCCACTTCTGGGCTTAGGTCGCTGTGGCAACCTACACCACGTCCGCCCCCCCCGCTGTCTTCTGGGAGACACATGTCCCAGAGGACAGCAGGGACCAGTGGGATCACGCATGCGCAATAGGGAAGGCTTAACTTCCTGATTATCTTACAGAAGATGGTGGTGCCTCCATCCGAGAGCCGTGGGACAGATTGGCTTTGGGTGCCGACATCGCGGACGAAAAAACCTTCTGGGGTGCAGCTTCCCCCAGAGTCCCCCTTTTTCTTATCTGAACCCAATTGTTCCAACAACGAGAATAAGCAGCTCCAGCCGCTGTCCTGGTCTTCATTGGATAGATTGTTAGCAGCAGGAGTCAGGGGCGGGGCAGAGTCCTGCTGTCTGTGTCAATGGACTCAGCAGCAGGATTCAGGAGCGCACCCATGGAAAGTGGCTCTCCGTGTGGGCACTCGTTGAAGGAGGAGCCAGGAGAGCCGCAGAGGACCCCAGAAAAGGAGGATCGGGGCGGCTCTGTGCAAAACCCTTGCACAGAGCAGGTAAGTTGTTGTTTTAAAACAAAAAACACAAGCCTTTACAATCACTGGCAAACACCTTTGGCTGCAGCTTTCTGGCCACTGGCCCAATATACGTGAGTTCGGAGCCACATTTGTAGAATAGGCCAAAGGTTGCACAATGTAAGAGAGCCGAGTTGGCAGGCTGCCCCTTCTTTCATTGTCTTATTATATTGTATGCTGAAGTAGGCTTGGTAGGAGTTAAACATTTTGCTATGCCCTTCATAGAAATGCGACCACAAAAATGTCCCAGGATCACCAAGATAAAGCTGGTTGATGATGGCATATCATTGAAATCTTTACTTCTGTCTGCTGAAAGAAACAGACTATAATGTCTATTTGTGCTAATGCCGAAATCCTTGTTTACTTGAATACTTCCCAGCACGGTAGATCTGGAATAAATTGCTGAAATATTCAACTAACATAGCAACAGCTTGACGCACAATGAACTTCCACCGGCTTCTTTACTCTACCTGGAGTTATTTTCTAATCACGTGCTGTTAGAAGATAATGGTGTCTGTTCCTGCAGGGTTCATATTCATTGTATTAGTGTCTTTTCTACAGTTTATGCATGTTCTGTAAATTGGTAAGCAGGCAATCTTTAAAGCAGCCTTTCATTCCAATTATTACAAAACAAACGGTCGTATTCAATACAGTTTTAGGTGCCACATTTATATTACATTTCAGGCCAAATTCACATGGGCGCTGTATCCTGTACACCATGAATAGGATGTTTGTTTATGGGGCTGGAGCCGGCAGGTGTTGTGTTCAGACAGCCAATGGAGATGAAGCAGCTGCTCGTGCTAATTTGACAGGTGTGTGGGCAAGTGGTCCCAAATACACACTGGGGTGGGTTTTCTAAAACGACAGAGTGCAAAATCTGGCGCAGTCCTGCATATAAAATCAGCATCCAGGATTCTTTTTGTCAAATCTTAAAGTGGATGTAAATCCTCTCCTATTCCCAGTCAAAAGAACCGTCTCAGGTGATACACAGAGATGAAACAATTCCTCCTACATAAGTTTGACATGTATACCTGCTGTCTTTCCCTTTCTACACTCTTTGGAAAGTGCAGATTGTGTTCGAAATATTTCTTCCTCTTCCAGCAGTGGGTGTGGAGTCTGGGCTGATTGGAGGAAAGGCACACACCCCCACTCCACATAGCCAAAGGAACGAAGGAACATACAGAGCTGAATAGACCAACTCCCTGCTTATCTAAGCTCCCTCCCCAACACAAATTTTCAGCTGCTGTTATCTCATGTGTCGGGGAACTTGTCAGAAGTGACTTTGCTGATAACAGAGCAGTGACGACTGTTGCTTATATTTTGGGGGGGGGGGGGGGGGAGCAAACAACCACCCCACTCGCACCGCCGCCCCCTCCCGGGAGATGGAAGGCGGCCTTACCTTAGGACAGTGGTTCTCAACCTTTCTAGTGGCGTGATCCCTTAAGAACATTTCCCAAATTGTGGGGACCCCTAACAGTAAAATTATTTTCGTAGTATGGGTTGTCAGCATCCAAGGCAAGACAAGTAATTTGCACCCCTAACCCACGGACATTTAGCGCTCCCTGAGTCCCTTCCACTCATACAGTATTAAAACCCCCATTAGTACATTTTAGGATGTACCACTCTTTATCTTTGTTCTCCTTTCTTTCCCTTGTATCTCGCTCTATCCTAATTTCTTTTTTTTTTCCCCCATCCCTCTCTCTAGCTGTCTTTCTTGTTCTTTCTCTCCTCTTTTCTTTTTTCCTCCACCTCTTTTCCGCTCCCTTCCATGTATTCTCTATTTATGTTCCTTCTCTTACTCCTTGGTGGTGGGGGGAGGGTGATGAGTGGCAGTGCTGGTGGGGTGTGGGATCAGTGGCAGCGCTGGGGGGAGTTCTGATCAGCCAACTTAGATGCTCTTGATCATGGTCATCTGCTGATCTGAGAACTGTAGTGGGGACTTTTAATGGCAACTCTAACCACAGGTAGTGTTACTGACTGTGTCTCCGGCTTCACTGTGTCACTGACTTTGTGGCGCCTCATAGCAGTGACACCAATGCCGAAATCAGGAGATAGAGTCTCCTCCAACCCCTCCCACTTCACATTCCTTACCAGTCAGCTGACATCTAGTCTCTGCCCCCCACCCATGCCATGAAATGAATGGGCAGTTGTGAAGAGGCTGAGTGGGTGGCCACAGGCTCCAGGGACAGCTCTGCTGGGCAGCCGCGAAAAGGCTGGGAGAGCAGCGTGGGCTTCAGGAACAGCCCAGGATTCAGTGACCCCTTGCAAATCGTCATTCGACCCCCAGGTTGAGAACCACTGCCTTAGGCGATAACAAGGATCCTCAAGGACGAGAGGTAGGGCTGCTGCTCCTCACTCCAGCCGAAGGAAGAGCCGGGCGACGAACAGATGCTGCTTCTCCTCCTGGCTGAACAGGAAGTGGGTCCTGAGACCGGATTGGCCGAGAGTCCCAAGACTCCAATCGGGTCTCAGGACACACTTCCTGATTGGCTGGAAAGAGAATCAGGAAGACAATAGCAAATATAAATTTGCTATTGTCGCACAACTAGGTGGGCTCAGGGCACAGTGCTCTGCACCCCGAGCCCACCCTTTTTTGAAGCCAATTAAACCCTTAGGCTATAATCACATGCTTTCAAAAAAGAAAACAATTGAAATCAATGCATCTGGCGCCCTGCAAGGAGATTAGGGGGCCAGATGCATATATTAGGGAGGCCGCACCCCTGCATTACGGGCCGTCACTGTAATAGAGCAGCAGAAAGAAACAGCACTTAGAGCTTTGGAGAGAGAGAGAGAGAGAAGTAAACACTACAGATATAACCTGCTTAGGTCAAATTTCATGAATGAGGTTTACCACCACTTTAACTGAACAAGCTGAAATTACAAGCCGAATAGATGACCATGCACAGCTGCACCAGATTTCGCACTCTCCAGTTTTAGTAAATTAACCCCACTATCTGCATTTGGGGCGCCTAACACCTGCACACCTGTCAAAATAGGAGGAGCAGCTGTGTGCATTCAAGCTGGGAGAGGAGAAACAGCAGTATGCGGAACTTCCCAGTGAATGGCTGTGCAGGGGGCATGTAAGGACAAGTCTGATCATTGGAGGAGAGCACACCGAGTTTCTAGCATAGCTAGAGAACCATGCTGTCCTCTCTTGCTTAGTGTGGTCAGTTTTTAATGGGAAAGAGGGACTGACAGGAACACTAGGGATTTCACATAAAGGAAACAATACAAAGATAACAGGATACCCTCTGATACAAGTACATGGTACAGCAGGCATATAACGGGAATATGAAATGTTGGGGTAAAAAACCCTACTTAATTCATTTTTAATATTCAAAGCAAATTCAATCATCCATCCATGACTCCATGCTTTAATTGAGAAATCACTTTCAAAAACACCCAATAGTATTTCTAGCGTGGCCATCTCGAGTAAGGGCAGAAAAATCATGTAATACAGTCGTTTCTTGGATTACAAGTGTAGCGGCCTGCTACTTTCATAGCTGGCGCTGCCTTAAATTTAGAGGGTGGTCAGAGACTTAATTGCCTCTGACTGTATTTTTTTTACCAAATTTGGGCCTCTGTTCCAGCCGTGGCTGTACTGCGAGTGACCACTATTGCTGTCTGGGGTGTTGGTACCGCCCCAGGCCAAGGATGGCAGCAGTCGAGTCAGGGCGTATTGGGTGTTTTTCCTCGGCAGCCAATCAGTGGGAGTTGATTGCCTCACTGTGATTGCTGGGGGAGAGTACTTAAGGGACTGACGTCATTAGTTCTGGGTCGTCGATCGTGGTCTGTCGTCCCACCACCCCCCGTGTGTGGCCCTAATGGCCGTGGGTGCGTGTTCAAGTGTTCCTGGCTCCGGGACCACGTTGGTTCAGGGTTGTGATCTACTGTGTAGGCCCAGTAGTCAGACTGGGTCTACAATCGCAGAGTGGTCCTGTGCTGTCCGTCCTGAGGGAGGAAGCCACCCGATGAAGAACCTGTCTTGGAGAGCACCGAGCACGAGGCTGGTATCTCAGGAGAGGCCTTGAACTTTATCGAAGGACGCACGATTACTGAAAGGCTGAGTGATGGTCGCCTGTCAGTTCTGAGTTCACAAGTTTATTCAAGAGAGATCTGGGTGCTTAATCCTGCGTTGAGAAGTATTCTGGAACGAATATATCTCCACCTTAGGGAAGGTCTGTGTTAGAGACTTTGCTAAAGTTTCCGTGTGACACCCTGGCTGTTAGGCTGGTGAGAGAGGCCTATCCAGGTGCACAATACCCACTTTGGCTAGAGTGGTGAAAGTTACATTGCTGGAAGAAAGATTGTTTCCGAACAAAGTTATACACCTGAACCTACAACCTATTGCCATTTCCACCGCTTCAACTACCACTTTAATTATTTTACCCCGTTGGGTAATGAAGCAAAGAAAAATAACCCTAAGTGTGGACATTGCAGTTCTTCTCAACTCTCATTGTATACCCTAGACGGCGAAGGAGTAGAGGTAACATGCCACCCAAAACAAACCAGCAGCTCCTTCGGGGGTAGTGCTACACAAGCATAATTCGTTCAAAAGGAAAGCTTGTAATCCAAAGCACTCGTATATCAAAGCGAGTCAAAGGAATCAATGGAAACTCAGATAATTTGTTCTACAGCCACTGCTCGTCTATGCAGTGGCCAGAGGTGGGTGGGGGAATGCGGAGAAGCATGGTGACCACTAGGAGATGCTTGGAGACACTCGTAGACAATGAAGTGTTTCCAAACTTTACGGCTCCCCCGCACCTCTGGCCAAATGCGATACTGGAAAACCCCAGAGGCTTGAATCCTGCTCGTCTTGCAAGACAACACTCGCAAACCGATTCAGGATTTAAAATAAAAAACAGCTGGTATTGCGAAACACTCATGAACCGCGTTACTCGCAGTCTGAGGTTTTACTTTCTGGAATCAATCTGCTCTTAGCTCAGGAATGTATGCAGAAGTGTCTGCTTAGCTGAGAAAGCCCCTTCTGAAGACTCCTGGGTTGTATGACATCATTTGAGCCTAGGCCAGAAACCAGGAAGCAACTGAATTGTAAAAAAAGTATAAAACAAGTAAATAGAATTTATCTTCTTATCTATTAACTAATGATAGGAGCATACAGTTTACAATTGAGAAAGTTTAGTTCTGCTTTAATGTACTGTTGGCTGCAGCTCTGAATATTGAAAATCTGACATGAGTTACCAGTCTGAAAATTGTCACAGACAATCCCTTACTACAGAGCTCATTAGGTCAATAATTTTAGGACACGGAAAACTCAGGCTCTTCAACTCGGCCCTTTCCTTAGTTAGCACATCCTTGTGTACCAGCCTGCAATAACTTGACTGACAAAAGCAGATGTGACAATATCAAAGATCATGAGAGCTTCTTATTTACTGCAATCCCCGACCCTCTCAGTGCAGGGAGCATTCAATGTAATGAGAATCATCTGCAGGGTGCTAAAGAAATATAGATTGCATTTAATATAAAAAGAAAAAGACAAGCTACATAAGCATGTCAGTTAACAAGTCAGTACAAGCTCACTTTTATCTATAAAAGCTTTTAAAGACTTTCAAAATAAGTGCCATTTACAGCTCTACACAGTGCACCCTACGCAAGGAAACTCAAAATGCCCTTTTAACCGATTGCCGTCCAGTGCACAACGATATACGTCAGCAGAATGGCACGGCTATTTAATCGTGGCCTAGCAAGTCTGCGCGCCGTGAGAGCGTGCTCGCGTGTCCCACGGACTCGATGTCCTGTGTGGATCAATGTATCTAGGTATATAAAATACTGTAGTAGACACTGCTACCCCAGTGATCTCCACTAGCTTCTGGGCCCCGTGCCGGCAGGGAGTCATTCAGGGATCACCTTGCATTGCCTCAATGGATGCAAAGCGGATTGGACAAAACAGAGAAGCGTCACACTCTCCACCTCATCCAATTAGAGAATGTTTTGCATTCATTGAAAAAAATGAAGTGCTTTACAGTATTTGAAGTGCCACATAGTGACACTTTGTTCATGTCACAGCACAGCAGCGCAGTGCTTTGTGCTGCTGTGCAGTGACATACATTTCCATCCAGTGCATTGCTATCAGAAATCATAAACTAGGCGGGAGACAGAAAATGCAGTTAAAACCACACCTTTAACCACTTGCCGACCAGCTCACGCAGATATACTGCAGCAGGTCGGCTCTCCTGCACAAACCGACGTACCTATACCTTGCTCCGTGCAAGGAGGATAGTGGAAGCGTGCTGCAGGTCCAGCGGACTCAATGTCCGCTGGGGACCCGCGATTGCTGTGAGGAGAGGCAGAACGGGGAACTGCCTATGTAAACAAGGCGATTCCCCGTTCTGCCAGGTGACATGACAGATCTACTGTTCCCAGTGATGTCACTGGTCCCCAAAAAGTGTCATTTAGGGCCAGATTTGTCCGCCGCAATGCAGCAGTCTCGCTAAAAATCGCAGATCGCCACCATTGCCAGTAAAAACAATAAAAATAAATAAATAATAGTCCTTGAATCTATCTCGTAGTTTTTAGACCCAATAACTTTTGCACAAACCAATATCAATATACGCCTATTGCATTTTTTTTTTCTACCAAAAATATGTAGAAGAATTTATATCGGCCTAAACTGATAAATACATATATTTTTTTTAATTGTTGGTCTTTTTTGTTTATAGCGCAAAAAAAAAACAAAAAAAAAAAACGCAGAGGTGATCAAATACCACCAAAAGAAATCTCTATTTGTGTGTAAAAATTTGGTTTGAGGACAGCGTACCGTGATTGTGCAATTGTCAGTTAAAGCGACACAGTGCCGTATCGCAAAAAATAGCCTGGTCATTAAGGGGGCAAATCCTTCCGGGGCTGAAGTGGTAATGAAACAGCAAAAATTAGATAGTTCAGGAGCGTAGTCAAAAACAGAAGCCAGGGTTTGGATGACAGAGTGGATAATTAGACGAGCCAGGATCAGGAAGCCAGGAGTCAGCGAAGTGAGGAGCAAAGTCAGGAGCAGGTAAAGGGAGAGAAGTCAGTCAGTCCAAGTCATACACAGGCACACAAGCAGAAACACACTGGAGGTATTGACCATGCAAGGGCTAGGAGAAAATGAGCTAAGCTGCTTAAATGGCCAAAAGGGGCTGGATGTAGGCTGGACTAATAAGGCAGGTTAATGGTAAGCAGGTGAGTCACTGTGGAAACGAGTAGCTGGTAATTAACCAACAGCTGAGCAGCTCTGAGCACTGAAAGAAAAGAGCTGCCCGTAAGTAGCTGAAGCCCTGACAGTTGCAGAAAAATACAGACATTGCATTTTCTCCACTTCATCGTACCTCGCATTAAACCAGCATTGTGGTGTGAACGGGGAACACTGGAAACAGCTGTTTTCCATGTGCCAAATGACCATTGACCTGTGATTATTAAGTGCGGAAACATGCTAGTCACCTTACACGGTGTGAAGGATCCCTTAGGGTCCTTTCACATGGGGCACTGCTGTCTGTTCAGGAACAGATCCCCTGCTGAAGTCGAATGAAGATGAATTGGATTTGAGTTTTGTGACATGTGCACCCGTTCAGTTTGTGTCCACATTTTGATGGTGGACCCAGGGATGACCGAACTTGTGTCCGCTTGCAAAAGGCTACCTCCAATCCATCAGGTTTAGGTCCAAAAAAAAAAAACGAAAAGGTCTCACAAAAATTTCACCCGCATTCATGACATTAGGAGGCCACATGCAGTAGCGGCTGGTGCTCAAAATTTTTGGGGGGGCGCAAACAAACTGAAAAAAAAAAATCAATTGCCACCACTGTGCCTATTAAAAGCAGCCACTATGCCCATCCAACGCCGCCAGTTTGCCCCCTCAAATGCAGCCAGTTTTTGTCCCCCCAATTGCAGCCAGTTTGTCCCCCCAATTGCCGCCAGTTTGTGCCCCCAAATGTAGCCAGTTTCCCCCCAGCCCTCCACAGGTCAGCGCTGTCCTCTCCACGCTCCCTCGATGTCGCTTCAACCAATCAGGTAACCCGGTAACCAGACCCGGTGCACCTGATTGGCTGAGAGGCGGGGCAGTGTAAGGGAAGCGATTCCCTAACACAGCACTGTTTAACCAGGGAACGCACATCCTGTGCGCCCTGTGGTTAACCATTTGGAAGCCGATTAGAGCCTGCAGGCTCTAATCAGGAAGCCTATTAGAGCATCTCGCTCTAATCAGGCACTTCCAAAACACGCCCACCGCTGTTATTCAGATGGTCGGCGCTCAACACAGGGCTGGACATCTGTGGGCGGCAGCGGCAACAATACATAGATTCCTGCAATGCATGAATCCATGTATTGTTGATTGATGGGTGCAGGAGAGAGGGGGCGGTGCTACTGCACCCACTATGGACGCACCGCCACTGGCCACACGTAACTCATTGGTTTGTAAATCACAAATACTGGGGTATATGTTCTATTTTCAACAAACGTATGAACCATTAACATCCAGATATCTCTTCCTCCAATAGTATTAACACAAGCACGCTGTAAAGACTGAACATTATAATTTTGTACCTTATTTTTAGAATGTACCTCATTTTGTCAAATGTGGAATGATAAAGTAAAGAATAATAATAATAAAAAAATAAAAAAAAGGACTGAAGTGTAAATTCTGTCTATTATAAGATTCCATTTAGATAAGGTGGCCAGAGAAGACACATTCACTGTACAATATAGGGAGAAATACTATAATGAATAAAACTTAGACAGCAGAAGGAACCTCTAAAACTGCAACAAATTTCTTAAGTCAAAGGACACAGGATGTTGTAAATCCCAGTGGAATCCTAAAATGCTCATGGATGACACAGATTACAGAGAACTTGGTTATAATTATAGAGTTCAACAGCAACAAATGGCCAAAATTCTTCAAAACTCCCTTAACATTATACAGCACAAAGTTTTCAAAGACATGGCAAATTAGAGATTCAAGTTAACATATAAAAGTTAGATGTACAATTTGGTCAAAACCAAAAAAGCGCCATGAAAAAAAAAAAAAAAAAAAAAAAGAACCGTGCCCCCGGCTTATGTTCTTTATCCAAGTATAACTGCGGTCTAACAGATCATCCGGATGTACCAAGCCAGTACTGAGGTCCAGCAATGTCCTCTTCTGAGAAGTTCAAATCTTTTCCTATGCAAACGCATACAACCATTTACAGGCTTTGGCAACCCTTTCCCCCCACCCCGATTTTACTTTGACTTCTCAAGCTCTTTCAAGCCCCTCATATAACACCTCCCGAAGCTGAACTTCCACCCAGAAACTGCTCTGGAAGGTTAGAATTTCTGCAATAGAAAACCAACAACACAGTCCATGTTAAAGCTGAAACCCAAAGACCAAAAAACACTTTAGATGCAATATTCACCTTCAATCTGGAGCTGTCCCCTACAGTATTTTACTTCAGCCACTAAATTTCCTCAGTCTTCCAAGCTGAGTGACAGCCAATATCATTCAACCCACTTTAAAGTGGACCTGCTCCCAGTCTGTGACTGGATAGTGATAGGAGAAGCAGCACACTGATAATTCATTTCCCTGTCACTCTGATTTCCTCACCTATCAACACGCTTCTCAGCACATTGTGCCGACTAGCTACTTGTTCTCCTTATCTTGCTCTGTTCTGCAGGGAATACAGTAATCTATTCATTTGTATCTTTTAAATTTGTGCAGAGTTCAGCTTTAACCACTAGAGAGCCGCGCTATAGACGAAAGACGTCCACAGCGCGGCTCTCAACTGCTGGGTGGACGTCCCTGGACGTCCTTTTATGTGCATTTCCCGCGCACGACGCTGGGGGCGCGCAGCAGGGAAACACTGTGCCCGGCGCATCGCTGAGATGCCGATTATATGATGATATGTCCGCCAGGTACCTGCGATTGGCGGTGACAGCAGGGATGTGGAGTGCTCTGTGTGTAAACACAGAGCTCCACGTCCTGTCAGGAAGAGAGGAGACAGATGCTGTGTCCCTTGTACATAGGGACACAGCATCGGTCACCTCCCCCCGTCACACAGTAAGAATCACACCCAGGGAATACATTTAACCCCTTCCTCACCCCCTAGTGTTAACCCTTTCCCTGCCAGTCACATTTATACAGTTTTTATAGCACTGATCGCTGTATAAATGTGAATGGTCCCAAAATTGTGTCAAAAGTGTCCGATATGTCCGCCGCAATATGGCAGGCCTAACAAAAAAAAAGCGCAGATTGCTGCCATTACTAGTAAAAAATAATAATAAAAAAACATAAATCTATCCCCTTTTTTGTAGGCGCTATAATTTTTGCGCAAACCAATCAATATACGCTTATTGCAATTTTTTTTAACAAAAATATGTAGAAGAATGCGTATAGGCCAAAAATATTTAAAAAAAATAAATAAAAATTGGGATATTGTTAAAACAAAAAGTAAAAAATAGTGTTTTTTTTCTTCAAAATTTCTTTTTTTGTTTATAGTGCAAAAAAAAAAAAAAAACGCAGAGATGATCAAATACCACCAAAAGAGAGCTCTCTTTGTGGGAAAAAAAGTATAACATTTGTAAATTGCATTTACACTGCAATCTAGAGCTGCAACCCCCCTGGCGATCTGTATTGCAGAGTTTGACGATTCTTTCATACAAGTGTAGAGACTTTGGCCCAGATTCAGGTAGAATGGAGCAATATTTGCGTGGGCAAAGAGCAAAGATTTTTCTCTGCGCCCACGCAAATATTTTGAAATGCCCGCAATTCACGGAGCAGTTGCTCCGTAAATTGCGCGGGCGATATGCTAAATAGCCCTGCGTAAGGGCGCCTAATGTGAATGATCCTGCCGGGGGCGGGAATCATTTAAATTAGGCGCGCTCCCGCGCCGAGCGAACAGCGCATGCTCCGTCGGGAAACTTTCCCGACGTGCATTGCGGCAAATGACGTCGCAAGGACGTCATTTGCTTCTAAGTGAACGTGAATGGCGTCCAGCGCCATTCACGGTTCACTTACGTAAACAACGTGAAATTTAAATTTCACGAGCGGGAAGCGCAGCTATACTTTAGCATTGGTTGCGCCTGCTATTAGCAGGAGCAGCCTTATGCTAAAGTCGCCGTACGGAAACTCCGTACCTTGCGTGCGCAGGGCCCGCGCAACTTTTGTGAATCGGTGGTAGTATGCAATTTGCATACTATACGCCGATCACAATGGCCGCGCCCCCTAGCGGCCAACGCAAGAATGCAGCCTGGGATGTGAAGGCATAAGGAGGCTTATGTCTGTCACATCCTAGGCTGCAGCCGATGTAACGAGGTTCCTGAATCAGGAGCACTCGTTACACCGGAGCAAGTAAGCCCTTGCGCCGCGCAACCTATGGTTGCGCGGGCGCAAGTGCTTCTTGAATCTGGGCCTTTATCTGCTCACTAACAGGAAACATTGTAACTAATGCTTCCTTCTTAGATCAAAGGGATACACTTCTGTGTGTAAATGCAGGAAGTTTAACCACTTAGGCTTCATTTCCATGGACGTTTTTACAGCCATTTTTCTGAGCGTTTTTTGCAGCTTAAAAACGGCTCTCCATGTTAGTCTATGGCCTCATGCCCACCATGACTTTTTTGAGCTGTAGATGGCTGAGCCGTTTTTAAGCTGCAAAAAAAAACAGGACCAGTGCGTTCTGAAGCTCCAGAGTAGAGCTGTAAAAACGCCAGACATTAAAAAACGCTCAAAAACGCTACCGCAGCGTTTTTGAGCTCCAGCTCAAAGAAAAAAAAAACATGGACAGGCGTTTTTAAGCTGTAAAAAAGGCTAAAGAAAGTGGCTATAGAAACGTCCATGGAAATGAAGCCTTAAAGTCTTAGGCCGCGTACACACGATCGGTCAAAACCGATGAAAACGGACTGAAGGACCTTTTCACCGGTCCAAACCGATCGTGTGTGGGCCCTATCAGTCAGTTAACTTTCGGTCAAAAAAATTAGAACTTGCTTTAAAATTTAACCGATGGACGCCTAACCGATGGGTCAAAACCGATCGTTAGTATGCAAAAGCATCGGTTAAAAACCTGCGCATGCTCAGAATCAAGTCGACACATGCTTGGAAGCATTGAACTTCGTTTTTTTCAGCACATCTGTGTGATTTACGTCACCGCGTTCTGACACGATCGTATTTTAACCGATGGTGTGTAGGCGCGAAGGACCATCAGTAAGGTTCATCGGTTAACCGATGACTGATCGTGTGTACACGGCCTAAATCTCTTCTGACGCGTTTCTTAAGTTAAAAACAATATTTTTGCTAGAAAAATTACTTTGAACCCCCAAAGACCATAGGGAATAAAATGGCAATTGCTGCAATATTTTATGTCACACTGAATTTGCCCAACGGTCTTTCAAACACAATTTTTTGGGGGAAAATACACTTCAATGAATACAAAAATAAAAATAAACAAAAACAGTAAATTTAGCCCAATTTTTTTTGTTTTAATGTGAAAGATGATGTTACGCCGCAAGAATCGTGATCTATCTTTTAAGCAAAAAAATGTAAGCCAGAATTGTGCAGCTCTACCGCAATCCCTGCATTCAGTGTGTGGTTCCACATGTGCATTTACATGTGTTTGCAGAATGTTTGCGCTTCATTTTGTTTTTGGTATTTTTATTTAAAGGAGAAGTACAGCTATATCTTGTTGGGCTTTACTTTTCCTGTGGATCACATCAGTGCAGATCGTTCTGCACACCTGTGACTTGTTTTCAGTAGACAGCCAGCTGACATGACAGAGCTGTTCCAGGCTCAGGAAAGATCGCAACCATATGGTCAGGATCCACCAACATGCCTGGACCGGCAGCCCGGCTCAGCCTCTCAGCAAGCTACTGAGAGCCTGAGCTGGCCGCTCTCACCCCTTCCACAGTCCAGCACTCCAGTGAGTGTGGGGTGGGGGTGAGGGGGGGCAGAGCAGAGAACCAGTGACTGACAGTTACTAGCTCTCTGCTCAGGGAGCTCTGAGAACTGAGCGATCAGCAGTGTTTGGTCACTCGGTTCTCAACCTTAGAGCTGGTGAGGGACCACTTAGGCAAGTATGATTATTAAAAAAAAAAAAAAAAAAAATTCCCATACTTCTCTTTTAGGTATTTGTTTTACTGAGTTTCATTTACATGTGCTTCTGGCACATTCCATTGCAAAACAAAAAAAGCTGCATTCTGTATCTTCTTTAACCACTTCCATACCAGACACTTACGCAGCTTCCTGCCCAAGCCAATTTTCAGCTTTCAGCACTGTCGCAATTTGAATGGTAATTGCGTGGTCGTGCTACACTGTACCCAAATGAAATTTTTATCATTTTGTTCCCACAAATAGAGCTTTCTTTTGGTGGTATTTGATCACCTCTGCGATTTTTATTTTTTGCGCAACAACTAAAAAAAAAACAAATTTTTGAAAAAAAATATTTTTTTTTTTTCTGTTAATCTTTTTTGTAAATAAGTAAGTTTTCTTCTTCAATTATGGGCACTGATATGGCGGCACCGATGAGGTGGCACCGATAGGCGGCGCTGGTATGTTGCACTGATGGGCATTCATAGGCGGCACTGATGGGCATTCATAGGCGGCACTGATGGGCATTCATAGGCGGCACTGATGGGCACTCATGGGTTGCGCAGATGGGCACTGGGCATAGATGGGCACTAAGAGGAGGCACTGATGGACAATGAGGGGTGGCACTGATGGAATTGCTGGGCATCATTTTAGCCAGTGCCAATGTTGCCAGTCAGTGCCCATTTGTGGGCACTGATTGGCATCGATTGTGTTAATTTTATTTTTTTATTGGTGTTTTTTTTTTCTTGCGCTATCGAGCGCTGGGGGGCACTCCCTAGTGGTCCAGTGTTGGCATCCGAGGGGGGGGGGGGCTGCGCGAACCCCCCATCAGGAGAGCCGCCGATCGGCTCTCCTCTACTCGTGTCAGACACGAGTGAGGAAGAGCCGATTAACGGCTCTTCCCGTTTACAATGTGATCAGCCGTGATTGGACACGGCTGATCACGTGGTAAAGAGCCTCCGCCAGAGGCTCTTTACCGAGATCGGAGATGCAGGGTGTCAGACTGACACCCCGTATCACCGATCGCTGCACTGCGCGCCCCCACGGAATCCTGCAGGACGTCAATAGACGTCCAGTCAGGATTTCACAACCACTTCCCGGACATCAATTGACTATTGACTGGGCGGGAAGTGGTTAAATGGACATGAAAATACAGCAAAGCTGTAAGCTAGGCTCATTGAAATATAATTATTTTTGTTGCATATGCATTCGCACTGCATTAAAAATGGGTTCAGCTGCATATGGTGTAAAGAAGACCTTACTCATATTCTTTAATATTACTTACACATTAGGATTTAGGCCTTAGGCTTGGTTCACATCTATGTGTGGTGGCAACATGCACAAAATTACGCGCGTTCCCGACATGCAGAGATGCTGTTCTTTTGCAGCTGCACGGGGATGCTATAAATTCTTAATGGCACCCCACGCATTGGCAAATACTTGCATTTTTGTGTGCCAAACCGCTTGGTGCAGCACCACCATGCAATCTAATGTGAGGAAATAATTCTGGACTACTGAACTTCCAAAAATCCTTTTATTGAAGCTTCATATGACAAGTAGTTGACAGATGGAGCAGGGGACAAAGAGGTAGACGCATTTCACGCAATCAGGTAATGACTAAGCGCTGATATTTGCATGAAACACATCTACCTCTTTGTCCCCTGCTCCATTTGTCAACCACTTGTCATATGAAGCTTCAATAAAAGGATTTTTGGAAGTTCAGCAGTCCTGACTAGTGTGTGTGGGGATTAACCAGAGACTCACTCACCTGGAGCAGCTTTTCTTGCACCATGCAATCTAGTTTGACACAAATTTAAAAAAGGATCGGGGAGTTTGTGAATTCCCAAATGTTGCCGGTGGAGAAATTTCCTCCAGTCACACACTGTGTGCGAACAGCCATACGCTAGCAGTGGTGCAGTCATATATGCACCCTGTACAAATCAATGTCTGGTGCCGCTGCTGTTCGCATGTAACCATAGGTTACGTAGCGCAATTGCTTACTTGCCCCGGCGTTACGAATGCTCCTCATTCAGGAACATCGTAACGCCGACTGCAGCCTAAAATCTGCGTGGCATAAGGCTCTTATGCCACACATATCTAGGCTGCATTCTTGCGATGACCGCTAGGGGGCGTTCCCATTTTGGTCAGCGTATAGTATGCAAATTGCATACTAACACCGATTCACAATGTTGCACGAGCCCTGCGTACGCAATTTACGTCGTTTCCGTACGGCGTGTTTAGCGTAAGGCTGCCCCTTCTAATAGCAGGGGCAGCCAATGCTACAGTATACCCGTCGTTCCCGCGTCGCGACGTTCGAATTTTACGTAATTTGCGTAAGTGATTCGTGAATGGCGCTGGACGCCATTCACATTCACTTTGAAGCAAATGACGTCCTTGCGACGTCATTTGCCGCAATGCACGTCGGGAAAGTTTCCCGACGGAGCATGCGCTCTACGCTCGGCGCGGGAGCCCGCCTAATTTAAAGCGGATCTCCACTCTAAAGTGGAGTCCCGCTGATTGGCACCCTCCCCCCCTCCGGTGTCACATTTGACACCTTTCAGGGGGGAGGGGGGTGCAGATACCTGTCTACAGACAGGTATCTGCACCCACTTCCGGCCCTACGATGCGGGAAAAAGACAGGTTTTTCCCTTGCTTCCCGTCCGTCCCCCGTTGTATGCTGGGAACACTTGGCTCCCAGCACACAGCGGGAGCCAATCGGCGGGCGCAGCGCGACTCGCGCATGCGCCGTAGGGAACCGGGCAGTGAAGCGGGAGCGCTTCACTTCCTGGTTCCCTCACCGTGGATGGAGGGGGGAGCAGCAGGGTGACGAGCGATCGGCTCGTCATCTGCTGCGATCGGCACTGGACTCCAGGACAGGTAAGTGTCCTTATATTAAAAGTCAGCAGCTGCAGTATTTGTAGCTGCTGGCTTTTAATATATTTTTTTAGTGGCACATCCGCTTTAAATGATTCCCGCCCCCTACGGGATCATTTACATTAGGCGCCCTTACGTAGGGCAAGTTTAACACAGCGCACACGCAATTTACGGAGCTACTGCTCCGTGAATCGCGGGTAGCGCAGTAAATTTGCGGGGGCGCAGGGCAAAAACGCTGCCCTGCGCCTCCGTAAATAAGGGGCAAATCTACCTGAATCCGGGCCTCTGACTGGCGCTGGATGCAGACAGTTTGCACCCAGGGATGGCATTTGGCTACACACAAACTGGGCACATTTAGTTATCCTTTTTTTGGCCGTAGCACAGATCACTGTGGTGTCCAGAAGCACAGTTTAGCTGCATCTGAACGTTGCAGTCCAGCCGCCTATAGCCACCCGGCTAATTAAATCAGTGCAACAATTCCCAGAGCCGCTGCGGCACGCATTACATTTGCAAGCTGCGTAGTTGAAGAGGACCATCACTAGAAGGCTCCCACAAGCACATATTCCCAGTTATTTTACTAGAGAGACTGCTGAATTATACCCAAATAGCTGAATGTATTCTAGTAAGTGTCCTCTGCCACATTCACAAATAAACTATTTATAATGCCGTGTTTGAGGTTTATTAATTAGATTCCTGGCACACGGAGAAAGAACATTTCTTGGCACAGCTTATAATAATCTCTGTTTCTTGTGTCTAATTTTCTTGTCTGCTGCTTGCAATTCATGTCAGCTGTCATTTAAGAAACAACTAACACCCTAGTAATAACAATAGCAATGTGAATAAAAGCAATGCAGGTCGTGGCTAAGCTTGCTTTATAGTAAACTTGTTACAAGAAAGAATATGGAGTGATGAGAGAATGCAGAGGCTACTTTTACTAAACAACGCATTGAAATCAGTAGATTTAAGGCCCATATACGCGATCTGACTTTTTGACAACAAACCTCCGACGGATCTGTTTTTGCAGACAATCCGTGTGTACGCTCCATCGGACAAACTTTTTTATCGGACAAATGTTCGCTGTGAGAACAGACAAACTTTCCGTCAACAAAATGTCCCAAGTCCGCTAATCCAATCGTGTGTACTAAAGTCCAAAGTACAAACACGCATGCTCAGAACCAATGCTAAAGATAACAATAGCAGAAGTTGCCCAAAGGGTTGCGGTAAAGAGTAGAAAAACCACGTAGTACGTCTATTACGTCATGTTTGTTGGCTGAAAAAGTCCTGCAGTGTGTATGCATACCAAGTTCACGGACAACGCCCTTCAGAGAACAATCCACGGAAGTCAGATGGAAGTGTGATCGTGTGTATGGGGCTTTAGAGCGACTAATTTTCAACCGGGGTTCAGTGGATCCCTAGGGCTCCTCCAGGAGGTTGCTTGGTGTTCCTTGGACAGTAAACAATTTATCCTGGGAAATAATCCATTGGACTAAACTCATCAGGAGTGACATCATCACGCACCGAAAGTGCCATGGCAGCCATCTTAAGTAAGGATTATAGGCTTTTTACCAAGCACTTGTTTGTAAGAGGATTTTTTTTCCATAATAAATAATGGATTTTAGCCATACTGCTGCACTATGGGTCCTTTTTAAATGTCTTACACGGGGGAGTCCTAATATTGAAGAATGGAGGAACGGGGGAAGCGCTGATGATACAACTTTATTTGTGAAAGAAGCGCTTACTGAATAGCATTTGGTGAGGTTCATGGTGAGACCACAAGGTGACTAGTTGGTTGGAGAAACACTGGATATGGCACTTGATTATGCGTATTATGAGCAACTGTATACAGTGGGGGGGGAAAAAAAGTATTTGATCCCCCTGCTGATTTTGTAAGTTTGCCCACTGACAAAGAAAAGATCAGTATATAATTGTAATGGTAGGTTTATTTTATTAAACCGTGAGAAACAGAATACCAAAAAAAGAAAAAATCCAGAAAAACGCATTTCAAAAAAAAGTTATAAATTGATTTGCATTTTAAAGCGGGGGTTCACCCGAAAAACTAATTTTTAACATTAGATTGAGGCTAATTATGGGAAGCACAATCAGGTTTTTTTTTTTTTTAAATCAATGAAGTACATACCGTTTTAGAGATAGATGTTCTCCCGCCGCTTCCGGGTATAGTCTGACAGCCTTCCGACCGTCGCATACAGCGCGTCACGAGTTGCCGAAAGTAGCCGAACGTCGGTGCGCAGGTGCCGTATAAAGCCGCAACAACGTTCGGCTTCTTTTGGTAACTCGTGACGCGCTGTATGCGACGGTCGGAAGGCTGTCAATCAAATAGGAACGCCCAGTCCCGAAGACCATACCCGGAAGCGGCGGGAGAACATCTATCTCTAAAACGGTAAGTACCGCATTGATTTAAAAAAAAAAAAACTTCCCACAATTAGCCTCAATCTAATGTTAAAACATTTTTTTCGGGTGAACCCCCGCTTTAATGAGCCTATTTACACTTTTTTTTTTTTTTTTTTTAATTGAACATCAGTGCATGTATGTACCCATTTTTTTTAAAAAGTTCTAGTTCACATCTATGCAATGCACTATCCAAATTTTGATGCATCTACACATATTCTAGGGCCTATAGACAACGGCAGTGCATTAAAAATGCCTGATTGCTGATAACATGCATAAAAGACCTCATTCAGATGGGTGCTGACAGTTGTGGTCCATAATTATGCGCCATGTTTATGTGGCTTCAACTGCATCAAATTGGGATAAGCCGCTGTGTCCGTGCAGCCACTCCATCCTCATAGACTTGAATGGGCTGCCTGCATGCAGCACCCAAACAGCATAAACACACATAGCCAGATTCAGAGAGAAATACGCCGTCGTAACTCTGAATCTGCGCCGTCGTAACTTTAAGTGTATTCTCAAATTGAGATACACTTAAATCTAGCTAAGATACGACCGGCGTAAGTCTCCTACGCCGTCGTATCTTAGCTGTCTATTTAGGCCGGCCGCTAGGGGCATATACGCTGATTTACGCCTAGAATGCGTAAATCAGCGAGATACGCCTATTCGCGAACATACGCTTGCCCGTCGCAGTAAAGATACGCCGTTTACGTAAGGCGTTTTCAGGCCTAAAGATATTCCACCAAAAAGATGGCGCAGCCAATGTTAAGTATGGACGTCGGAACCACGTTGAATTTTAAAAATTTTACGTCGTTTGCGCAAGTCGTCCGTGAATGGGGCTGGGCGTAATTTATGTACACGTCGAACCAAATAAGTCTTTGCGGCGTAATTTGGAGCATGCGCACTGGGATATGTCCACGGACGGCGCATGCGCCGTTCGTTAAAAACGTCAATCACGTCGGGTCACGATTCATTAGCATAAAACACACCCACCTCTTCACAATTTGAATTAGGCGCGCTTAGGCCGGCACATTTACGATACGCCGCCGTAACTTTGTGAATACAGCACTTGCCTCTAACTAGGCACAGATATCTGAATCTGGCTAACAGCCTATTCATGGGCTACGGGCCTCATGTGAGTGAGGCCTAAGGTAGAAGAAGAGCCTGTACATGTCATGAGCAAATATGGCTGCCCCTGTGTACACACAGTATTACAAATGATACATAGAAAAAAAGAAAAAAACCCATTCATATTTGTGTACATTTTCATACATGCGATGAACGACATCATTTGGATATTGACGCATTTTGCATTGAGCATTTCCAGTCATTTTCAGAGAACCCTAAACACACATCCACAAGCCGAAACCACCTATCTGCCTTTACTTTGGCAGGTGTGCTTGTATTACCATGTATATGCATAAGATGCCTTTTATAATAAATGAATACATCACCAATCATTGAAGCACATGTTAACCCTCACAAAAGCACATATGTGAATGCAGCCTAAAGCCGGCCATACAAGGATCGAATTCCCAAAGAATTTTCTTTCAAAAATCTTATCTAAGAATTTTCATTCCAATTTCAAATTTGAGTGATCGGGCATGTTGGAAATTTTTTGAAAAACAAATGGATTTTCTAAATCATGATGGGAGAATGGTGCAAAAAAAAAAATTTAATCAAAAAAGAATTGAGGGCAAGATAAGATTATTTCATCATATGAATGTATATCTAAAAAAACAAACAAAAAATAAATAAATAAAAAAATATATATATAAATAAATAAAAAAGAAACATTCTCATAAAGCGAAACTGAAAGCAAGCCTTCAAGGACTTTGCCCAACTGCAATCTGCCGCCTCTGCTATTTAACCGCTTGCTTACCTGGGCAATTTTGACATTTTTCACATACATAGTAATGCCAGCATTTGTTTGCTAGAAAATTACTTAGAACCCCCAAACATGATATTCCTGAAAGCAGAGGCCCTGGAAAATAAAATGGTGGCTGTTGCAATTTTTTATGTCACATATTTGCACAGCCATTAAACACAAATTTTCAGGAAAAAATACACTTAAATTCATTTTGGTGAACACAAAACCCAATATAATACCCACTTTTTTTTTTTGAAAACTTTGACAAGAGAAGAAAACTTTAAAAGATGATGTTGTGGCAAGTAAATATATAACAAGTTTTAAAAGTGCACACACCTGTGAAATGGTGACAAACTACAATGGAAGTCAATGGGTCTGCATTTTGAACAGTTGCATAGGATTGAATGGGGAAAAGTTTTCATGTACCTTTGTTCTCACTGATGTGCAAAAGCACATCAGTGAGAACAAAGCTTAAAATAGAATCGAAGGACAATGTGTGTGTGTGTATAATATATATATATATATATATATATATATATATATATATATATATATATATATATATATATATATATATATATATATAATTTAAATAAAATCATATACAGCATCTCACAAAAGGATCTCCTCATATTTCATTATATCTTTTCATGTGACAACACTGAAGAAATAACACTTTGTTACAATGTAAAGTAGTGAGTGTTCAGCTTGTATAACAGTGTAAATTTGCTGTCCCCTCAAAATAACTCAACACATTAATGTCTAAACCGCTGGCAACAAAAGTGAGTAGACCCCTAACTGAAAATGTCCAAATTGGGCCCAAAGTGTCAATATTTTGTGTGGCCACCATTATTTTCCAGCACTGCCTTAACCCTCTTGGGCATGGAGGTCACCAGAGCTTCACAGGTTGTCACTGGAGTCCTCTTCCACTCGTCCATGACAACATCACGGAGCTGGTGGATGTTAGAGACCTTGCGCTCCTCCACCTTCCGTTTGAGGATTCCCCACAGATGCTCAATAGGGTTTAGGTCTGGAGACATGCTTGGCCAGTCCATCACCTTTACCCTCAGCTTCTTTAGCAAAGCAGTGGTCCTCTTGGAGGTCATCCTCCAGTCTCCGAGGGGATAATGCTCTGCTTCAGTATGTCACAGCAGTGGTGTATTTAGGTTTTGTGCTGCCCTAGGCCTGACTAAACTCGTGCACCGCCTAATTTAAAAATTACCCACCACTTCCCATCAAGACCACACCCATTTCTGTTTAAGACCCGCCCTGAATTTTTTGAGTGGGGACACTAGTTCTGAGGGCCTAGGGAGGCGGGGCAATGGATTCCCTTAATTTGCATAGATTTCCTCTCACTTCCTGTTTGGCTATGGGGCAGGAAGTGAAGAGAAATGGGACAGGGATGGTAAAAAATAAACTGACCGGGGCTATAACCCTCCTTTACTCTCCAAAATGGAAAGAAAAAAAAAAAAGTGTTTCCTATAGTTCTACTTTAAGCACAAATTTCTGATAATTTTATGGAGAGGACTAAGAAGATATAACCATGCCAATGGTGCAGCAGAAAACATATAGCACAGTATGGAAGGTTTGTGGTCCAGGATGATAGGACAGTCAAAATTAGAAGCAGCACCCCCCTCCCACAGTTACGGAATGACGGCCGCCCGCATACCAGAAGCTGTGCGGCCACTTTATGGGGCACTAGACCAATTTGCCTCTCAGCCCAGTCCACCCCATAAGACTGGTGCTACACTAACAGTGTAGCGCAAGCCGGTGGGGACTCTTTCCGTGCTGCCCCCCTGCAAAGTGATGCCCTAGGCCTGGGCCTTGTTGGCCTAGGCCAGGATACAGCGGTGTGTCACAGTACATGTTGGCATTCATGGTTCCCTCAATGAACAGGTTGAGATGTCAGCACAAGCCTGACCATTGGAGGTCAGGCAGGCTGTACTCCTAGCACAGCCAGAAAACTGACCATACTGGGATGGATGTGTTTTCATGTCTAGCATGGTCAGTTTAAAAAAGGAACTAGAGGGAGTTGTTCCTGTAATGCTTGTGACCACTACAGAACGTGTTCCATAGGAAACCATGTTAAATGGACTTTAGAGCAAATCTGAAAAATGCATAGGTGTGAAAGTGGCCTTAGAGAAGAGTGGGGCTTTCTACACTACTTCAGCTGTGTGGACACTGACAGCTCGTCACCTGCAGAGGTAAGTACAGAAGGGCCCGGGAGGGAGGTGTAGGGTCAGGTTTTCATTTTTTTGTGAAAAGGTGAACTCACACTTTAAGCTTTAAAAACAAAAGATAGAAGCTGATTGGTTACCATGCACAGCTGCTCCAATTTGGATAAATTTCCCCTACTCAGTCTCTGAATATGATCAGGAGGACACGGCACAGACTCCCGATCATATGACCATGGTGACAGGCAATCGCTGTGGTCACATGATCAAGGAGCGCACCTAGGTTTATAGACCCACTTAAAGGAACGCTGGGTGGGAAGGGGTTATATCTCATTTTTAACTGGTACCTACAGGTAAGCTTATCAATCAGGCTTACCTGTAGGTACAATATCCCCTAAACGCATACCATTTAAGAGATCTTCATGATGATGATGTCATCATTGCATGCGCAGTAACGCTCTGTCTTCAGCGCATTGATTGTGCTGTGAAATGCAGAGCGCTGTGCCATGGCCGGAGTCTGCAAACCTGGAAGACCAGGGAATGATGGAAGTGCTAGGGAGCCATGACAGGAAGGCTCCATGTGCAGGTAAGTTTGTCATAATGTAATTGTATGCATTGTATATTACTACGCTTTGCGGTCTGGTGCGTTTCTGTTCACCATCTCAGGTGTGAATTTTTGCCTGAATTCACACCTGAACCAGACCCAAAACTGCACAGTACCTTTTCAAAACCGCAGCGCAGCCGCCCCGGACATGTGTGAACCCGCGCCAATTCACATATATGTAAAGCCAGTCTTTAACCTGCAGGGTCCCCTGTGCTGAGCGATGGTCATGGTGTGAATGAGCCCCCCATCAATGCCATGACACTGCTGGCAGACATGAATGATCATAACAAAGAGCAGGCCACATCATCAGATACAAAGCATGGATCACCCACCATACACACAGCAGTACAGATCATACACAGAGGAAGGACACACACTGTATGTGTGTATATATATAGGAAGGACACACACTATATATAGAGAGAGAGAGGAAGGTGTGCCTTCATTCATACAGTGCAGCACAGACATGTGTAAGGGTCCCTTTGTGTCCCGGCCCCTCCCCCCTCATCACTCACCGAGAAGAGTGTGGAGTAGAAGGACAGGGAGAATTTGATGCAGTAATAGGAGCGCAGGGTGTCCCTCCATGTGTGCCTTCCAGACATCTCTGCTCCGATCAGATGTCCGGGGCTCCCAGCTCCGCTCTCATTGTCAGCACTTCCGTATGGAGAGAGAATACAGGGAGGGGACACCGCCCGCCACTAACCCTTCACTGCCCGGATCCACCTGCCTCCCACACACACACCTCTCCCATACACAGTACAGCCTGAAATCAGAGCAGTGTGACCGATCTCCGCTCATCCATCCCCGCCACCATCAGGGAGGCATTACATTCTACATTCTTTATACACAAACCCACTGTATACAGCACTGAGCTCCATGTATACAGCATGGCCCCAGACACCGAGCAGGCGCCATCTAGCGGTGGGGATAGGAGGAGCTGTGTGTTTATGGTGGGGATGAGCAGTGTCCTGTGGAGAATATTCAAAGCTGACAATACAGAGTCTCTCTCTACTGATCTCTCTCCCCCCGCCCCCTATCTGTCTCTCTCCCCCCCCCCTTCTCTCTTTCTTCCCCCTTCTCTCTCTCTCTCTCTTTCTCTCTCCCCCTTCTCTCTCTCTCCCCCCTTCTCTCTCGCTCTCCCCCTTCTCTCTCTCTCCCCCACCCCTTCTCTATTTCTCTCCCCTTCTCTCGTTCTCCCCCTTCTCTCGTTCTCCCCCACCCCTTCTCTATTTCTCTCCCCTTCTCTCGTTCTCCCCCTTCTCTCGTTCTCCCCCTTCTCTTGCTCTCCCCCTTCTCTCGCTCTCCCCCTTCTCTCTCGTTCTCCCCCTTCTCTCTCCCCCCCTTCTCTCTGGCTCTCCCCCTTCTCTCTCGCTCTCCCTCTTCTCTCTCTCTCCCCCTTCTCTCGCTCTCCCCCTTCTCTCTCTCTCCCCCTTCTCTCTCCCCCTTCTCTCTCGCTCTCCCCTTCTCTCTCATTCTCCCCTTCTCTCTCGTTCCCCCCCTTCTCTCTCGATCTCCCCCTTCTCTCTCCCTCCCTCCTTTTCTCTCATTCTCCCCATTCTCTCTCGCTCTCCCCCTTCTCTCCCTCTCCCTCCTTCTCTCTCATTCTCCCCCTTCTCTCTCATTCTCCCCCTTCTCTCTCATTCTCTCTCTCTCTCTCTCCCCCCCTTCTCTCTCTCTCCCCCTTCTCTCTCTCTCTCCCCCTTCTCTCTCTCTCTCTCTCCCCCTTCTCTCTCTCCCCCCCTTCTCTCTCTCTCTCCCCCCTTCTCTCTCCCTCTCCCCCTTCTCTCTCCCCCCCTTCTCTCTCTCTCTCTCCCCCTTCTCTCTCTCTCCCCCTTCTTTCTGGTTCTCCCCCTTCTTTCTCGTTCTCCCCTTCTCTCTCTCTCTCTCTCCCCCCTTCTCTCTCTTGCTCACTCCCCTTCTCTCTCCCCCCCTTCTCTCTCTCTCCCCCTTCTCTCTCGCTCTCCCCCCTCTCTCTCTCTCTCTCTCTCACTCCCCTTCTCTCTCTCCCCTTCTCTCTCTCCCCCTTCTCTCTCTCTCTCTCCCTCCCCCTTCTCTCTCTCACCCTTCTCTCTCTCATTCCCCTTCTCTCTCCCCCTTCTCTCTCTCTCCCCCTTCTCTCTCTCTCTCCCCCTTCTCTCTCTTTCCCCCTTCTCTCTTTCCCCCTTCTCTCTCTCTCTCCCCCTTCTCTCTCTCTCTCCCCCTTCTCTCTCTCTCTCCCCCTTCTCTCTCTCTCTCCCCCTTCTCTCTCTCTCTCCCCCTTCTCTCTCTCTCTCCCCCTTCTCTCTCTCCCCCTTCTCTCTCTCTCCCCCCTTCTCTCTCCCTTCTCTCTCTCTCTCCCCCCCTTCTCTCTCTCTCCCCCTTCTTTCTGGTTCTCCCCCTTCTTTCTCGTTCCCCCCTTCTCTCTCTTGCTCACTCCCCTTCTCTCTCTCCCCCCTTCTCTCTCTCTCCCCCTTCTCTCTCGCTCTCCCCCCTCTCTCTCTCTCTCTCTCTCACTCCCCTTCTCTCTCTCCCCTTCTCTCTCTCCCCCTTCTCTCTCTCTCCCTTCTCTCTCTCATTCCCCTTCTCTCCCCCCCTTCTCTCTCTCCCCCTTCTCTCTCTCTCTCTCTCTCTCCCCCCTTCTCTCTCTCTCTCCCCCTTCTCTCTCTCTCCCCCTTCTCTCTTTCTCTCTCTCTATCTCTCTCCCCTTCTCTCTCTCTCCCCCCCTTCTCTCTCTTTCCCCCTTCTCTCTCTCTCTCTCCCCCTTCTCTCTCTCCCCCTTCTCTCTCTCCCCCTTCTCTCTCTCACCCTCCTCCTCTCTCCACCCGCCCCTCTCCTCTCTCTCTCTCTTTCTACCCTATTTCTCTCTCTCTCCCCCCCCTCTTCTCTCTCTTCCACTCTCTCTCTACTCACCCTCTCTCCACACTCTTTCTCTCTTCCCTCTATCCCCCTCTCTCCACCCTCCTCTCTCTCCTTCCCCCCGCCTCTCTCTGTCCCATGCCACATTAGTGCTCATCAGTGCCACATCCATGTCACATCAGTACTCATCTGTACCAAATCCATGCCACATCAGTTCTCATCAGTGCCACATCCATGTCACATCAGTACTCATCTGTACCAAATCCATGCCACATCAGTTCTCATCAGTGCCAAATCCATGCCACTACAGTGCCTATCAGTGCCTCACAAAAGTGTAATAGGTAGTTAAATTAGATTTGAAATGTATGTCTCTAGAACACCTTATTGTGCTCCCTGCATGTTGGGCCTCTGTGTGTGGCCAGGCTGTGTAAAAAGTCTCACACATGTGGTATCATCATACTCAGGGGAAGTAGCAGAATGTATTTTGAGGTGTCATATTTGCTATGTACATGCTATGTGTTAGAAATATCTTATAAATTGACAATTTTGTGTAAAAAAAAAAAAGTTTTTATTTGCTCCTCCACCGCTCCTTCTCATTGAAAACAATGGGACACTGCGGTAATACCGCTGGCAATGCGCCTCTGCGGTATTAGCCCTTTTTTGGCCGCTATCAGGGGTTTAAACCGCACCGTTAGCGGCCAAATATCGCAGCAATTCAGACGGTATAGAGGCGCTAAAAATAGTGTTATTTGTGATATGCATATGCTGCGTGAGAGAAATAACCAGTTTAATATGACAATTTTGTGAAAACTAAAAAAATCTTAATATTGCAAAGAATTGTAGGAAAAAACAGAACTTAAAAAAACTCACAATGCCCCTTACTAAATACATTGGGCTGTCTACTTTCTAAAAAGGAGTAATTTGGGGGGGTATAAGTACTGTCCTGGCTTGTTAGGGTCTCAAGAAATGAGATCAGTACAACCATCAGGTGTGATCAATTTTCAGTGATTTGCACCATAGCTTGTAGACTCTATTAGCTGGATTCAGAGACGCCGCCGCAGCTTTAAGGCGGCGTAGCGTATGGTATTTACGCTATGCCGCCTTAAGTCAGAGAGGCAAGTACTGTTTTCACAAAGTACTTGCCTCCTAACTTACGGCGGCGTAGCGTAAATAGGGCCGGCGTAAGCGCGCCTAATTCAAATTAGGATGAGGGGGCGTGTTTTATGTTAATGGGGGGGTGACCTGATGTGATTGACGTTTTTTACGAATGGCGCATGCAGGGCCAGATTAAGAACATCATGGGCCTGGTGCTGAGGATTTTGGTGGGGCCTTTTAGGCTGCATTCACACCTCCGTGACAAGTAACGCCGCGTACGCGGCGTATTTTGCCGCGAATAGTGTAACTTTTTTTTTACAAATCCTTCCTATTGCTTTGTATGGCCGAACGCCAATGCCGCCTGAAAAAAAGGGTCCGGGACTTTTTTTCATGCCGCAGGTGTACGGCGTCTATGAGATGTGAACCATCTCATAGACAGCAATGGGAATTCTCCCCTCCAGCGGCACGAGCGGCCGGCGTCGGGCGTTTTGTCGCGGAGGTGTGAATGGGGTGTAATAAATAATAAATAAATGAGTGGGAATGACATGAACGCAGCCCAGCCAAGGCAAGTGACCAAAGGCACAGAACCCAGAAGGAAGACCGGGTGAAGATGGAAGTGTCCAGGCCCCGCCTGATTCATCGCAGCACTGGAGGGCTCAGTCTGAAAATTTAAGTGTACACTAATGTGCTAATATGCTGTGCATACTTGTACGTTGTGGCATAACCTACCCCAGGGCCTCTAAAAAGTAGTAATGTCAGGAAAGTTTACTACCGCTTTATTATCACAGGATCACAGGAGCCTCTCATGGGGCCCCCTACTGACCCGGTGGACGGTGGCCCTTGGGCAGTGCCTAAGTGCACAGTTGCCAACATTTAAAAAATATTTTCAGGGCCACTTTTTTATATAAGTGCTATATTTAGAGTAGCTGAGATCCCCGGTGTTCCTCTATACATCATAGTAGTAATCACAAAATGAAATGAGTACTAATAATGGGGCAGAACAAATATGAGAACTGATATTTCCTTTAGTTGAACTAACAAAAGTGTGTCCATTCTAGAGCTGGTAACATTGAGGATATTCAGTATAATTTTAAAGAAATGTTTTTGTGGGTAAGCGACATAGGGGAGGAGTATGGACGGTATATAAGTGGGAAGTATGTGCAGGTGAGGGAGAGGAATGTGGAGGGTCTAACAGTGGGCACTATGTACAGGAGAAGAGTACAAAGGGTACGGAAAAAAGCACTATGTACAGGAGAGGAGTGTGAAGGGTATGACAATGGGCAATATGTACAGGAAGAGTGAGGGGGTATGACAGAGGGTAGTACATACCAGAGAGAAGTGTGGAGGGTATAATGGGGCAGTATGTACAGGAGAGGAGTGTGGAGGGTATGACAGTGGGCAGTATGTACAGGAGAGGAATGTAGACGGTATGATAGTGGGCTCTATGTATAGGAGATGAGTGTGGAGGGTATGACAGTGAACACTATAGGAGAGGAGTGTGGAGGGTATGACAGTGGGCACTATGTATAGGAGAGGAGTGTGGAGGGTATGACAGTGAGCAGTATGTACAGGAGAGGAGTGTGGAGGGTGCGACAGTGGGCACTAAGTACAGGAGAGAAGTGTATGACAGCAGGCACTATGTACAGGAGAGGAGTGTGAAGGGTATGACAGTGGGCGCTATGTATAGGAGAGGAGTGTGGAGGGTATGACAGTGGGCACTATGTACAGGAGAGGAGTGTGTAGGGTATGACAGTGGGTACTATGTATAGGAGAGAAGTGTGGAGAGTATGACAGTGGGCACTATGTACAGGAGAGGAGTATGGAGAGTATGACAGTGAGCACTATGTACAGGAGTGGAAGGATATTTAGGGACTGAGTAGTGGTTAAGCGGGTCATACATAGATTGAAATTACGCCAATTATGCAGAGACCAGCCATAGTCAATCTATGTATGGGCTAGCTGGTTTTACACAAGTCAATCTATTAATCAACTTGAGTACAACCAGCCTGTTAGGTTTTTCCCAAAACAATCAGTGCTGCCAGCTATAGTTAGCAACACTGATCATTGTACTCACTGGCAGAACACAATAACACTGCAGGAGTGATTCCCCCATCCACAGGTCAGCAGGTGAGAGGGTGTGTGGGGACAGGCTGGGGAGAGATACTAGTCAGTGGCTGGGTAGGCACTGGTAGTATCAGAGCCAGATACACACAAGTTACATACGCCACTATTGTTAGAGCGAGAACAATAATTCTAGTACTAGACCTCCTCTGTAACTCTAAACATGTAACCTAAAAAAATGTAAAGCATTGCTTAGGATACCAAAAAAAATTGTGCTAACTTAACTAACTAACTGTTTTTTTAATGAATGAAACATTTTTTTCCAAAAAAACATGTTTGAAAAATTGCTGCGCAAATACCGTGCTAGAGCTGCACAATTAATCGTTAAAAAAATCGTGATCTCGATTCAACCCCCCTGACGATCTTCAATGCAGAGTTTGCTGATTCTTTCATATAACAAGTGGAGAGACTTTCAGCTGTCAAAAGAAAATATCAGGGCAGTCTGCCAAGTTTTTAACAGGAAACATTGTAACTGACACTTCCTTCTTAGATCAAAGGGATAAACTTCTGTGTGTAAAGAACAAATCTGGGCAGTCTGCGAAGTTTGTAAACAAAATGAAACATTGTAACTAACTAACATTGTAACTAAATTTAACCACTTAAAGTCCAACACTTGTTTCTTAAGTTAGAAAGCAATATTATTTGCTAGAAAATTACTTGGAACTGCCAAACATTATATATATTTTAGCAGAGACTCTAGGGAATACAATGGCAATTGCTGCAATATTTTATGTCACACTGCATTTTCCCACTTCACTGAATAATAAAAACCATAAAAACAAAACAGTGAAGTTAGCCCATTTTTTTTTTTTTTTTTTTTTTTTTATGTGAAAGATGATGTTACGCCGCAACAATCGTGAGAGAATCGTGATCTATCTTCTAAGCAAAAAAATTGCAATTCTCATTTTAGCCAGAATCGTGCAGCTCTATACCGTGCAACATAAAAAGTGCAAAGACCACCATAGAGTAATTTTCTAGCAAAAAACAAATGATGATTTTTACATGTAGGAGAGAAGTGTCAGAATTGGCCTGGGTGGCAAGGGGTTAATTACCATGAGTAATATACAAATAATTATTATAAGCACTGTGATCCTATCAGTCTGCTGCAGTGTGTCAGCTTGTATTTATATTGACCGCTCTTAATGTAGCTTCTGACAGGCTGTGCAAGCAGGCCCGTATCTCCGGAACCATAAATGATAGCCGTCCCATATTTTAACCAGTTGTGGGGTAGCTCTTCCCATGCCTACCCCCAAATGTAGGGTTTCTGTGACCTCTGGTCATCGAGCTACAACCCCCCAAATTCGATTTTAGAAAAAAAATTTTTTGGGCAAATGGGCCTATCTTGAGAAAGGGGCCTGGAGCTGCAGCTCCATCAGCCCCATTGTTAATCCGGCCCTGGGCGCATGCGCCGTCCTTGTACATATCCCAGTGTGCATTGCGCCAAAGTACGCCACAAGGACGTATTGGTTTCGACGTGAACGTAAATTACATCCAGCCCTATTCACGGACGACTTACGCAAACGACGTAAAATTTTCAAATTTCGACGCAGGAACGACGGCCATACTTAACATTGACTAGTCCAACTATTTGATGGAATAACTTTACGCCTTAGAACACCTTACGTAAACAGCGTATCTTTACTGCGACGGGCGCACTTATGTTCGTGAATAGGCGTATCTAGTTATTTACATATTCTACGCCGAACTCAATGGAAGCGCCACCTAGCGGCCAGCCTAAATATTGCACCCTAAGATAGTACGGCGCAAGCTGTCGTATCTTAGCTAGGTTTAAGTGTTTCTCAGTTTGAAAACTTACGACGGCGCAGATTCCGAGTTAGGTCGGCGTATCTACTGATACGCCGGCCTAACTCTCTCTGAATCCAGCTATATAACTTTCACAAAGACCAAATAATTTACACTGATTTGGGTTATTTTTTACCAAAGATATGTAGCAGTATAACTTTTGGACAAAATGTATGAAGAAAAATTACTAATTTGCAAAATTTTATAACAGAAACAAAGAAAAATTCTATTTTTTTTACCAAATTTTCATTTAGAGCGCAAACAAACAACAACCCAGAGATGATCAAATACCACTAAAGGAAAACATTATTTGTGTGAAAAAAAAGGACATCAATTTCATATGGGTACAATGTTGCATGACTGAGTAATTGTCATTAAAAATGTGAGAGCACCGACAGCTGAAAATTGGTCTGGTTAAGAAGGGGGTTTAAGTGCCCAGTGGGCAAGTGGTTAAAGAGTCGCCTATGGACAATTGCAATTTTGGGTATTGTAATTTGCCACCATTTTATGGATGCATGCAATGTTAAGGCTTGGCATATTTGACTTTGATAAACCATTGCACTAATATCATTTGACATAAATAATTGCAACTTTTACCATTTTATTCTCCAGGGTCTCTGCTTTCTGAAAACTGAAAATGTGTATTTTGTATGTGGAAATAATGGGGGGGGGGGGGCAGGGTTATAGCAAATGGGTTATTGAGGAGCTAGACCCTCCGCTCCTTTGCAAAGGATTCTGGGAAATTGGGTTTTCCACCCCAGGGTTGGTAAAATCGAAATAATCTGGGTTTTTGGATGGTTTATAGAGCCAGAAGGATTTGGAAGTGAATAACTGTAACGGAATGACCCGGGACAAACAAAGACTTTGGAAGGATGACTGTGCCAGCGTCATTAATAACTCTTATGTCTAGGGTCACCTTATGTCCGATAGGGCCATAGGGTGACTGAGAAATTATATCCTAAATTACAGGACAGGGGACATTACTGATAGCTCATATTGCAGGACATAGTGCAAAGTGTTGGGTTATTCTATGACTCATCTCTCTGTGTAGACTGTTGACATGCTAATTGAGTCTGGTCCAGGATCTCTCATTATGTATACTAAATACTGTTGTGTGTGTGGAATGGAACTTGTCAAGCTGTATGCGGAGACAGAACGTCTGTCTAAAGATGTGGATTGAGGGGGATTTATTGTGTGATGGTGTTTTGTTTGAATTCTGTTAATGAAGGAATGTGACTTCTCAGGTGCAGTGATAATTATAGCCCGGCGCAGAGATGTCTGCAATGTTTAGCAATTAGCCATCTGAAGGCCATCTGAAGCCCCCCAGTGTGTGGGTGGAGAGTTTGATTGTTCCTGTGATCACTGAAGCATGCCTTGAAAACTGTATATAAACTTGAGAGCTAGCCATTAAAGTTGTCTTGCATTTGAAACCAGAACACAGAGCAAGTCTCGTTATTCTGGGAAATGGGATGTCTGATGTCTCTTGGACGGTTGGAGTGTCAGATGAGCTGTCGTGGGTTGATGAAAGGTCGTAAACGGTGGTGACCGTTACAAGTGGTGGCAGCAGTGGGATGTTTCCATCGTCAGAAGGATGGCTACAAGGACACAGGACAATGGAGACGCTGTATGAACGGCTGAAGCTCTCTTCCCTCAAGGACTTACTGGAGAGCCGGGGCAGATCGGCCTGCAATCGTAAGAGAAGGGACATTATTACAGAGCTTGTCCAAATGGATAGAGCTGAAAGGCCAAGCGTAACAGAAAGGCCCAGGATAACAGACAGGACACCCGAGGAAGAGTTTTTTGACCGGGCTGTTAGACGTGGACTGGCACAGTATGGACCTAATCCTCCACCGGAGATCATAGACCGGGTTATAGCGGCTGTGGATGCCACTTGGCTACAGCAAAGAGATGCTGCAGCAGCAGAAGTCACAGCAGCACCAACTGAAGAGAGGGGAGAGGTACAGATGCCAGTCACCATGGAAGTGGAGTTCCAGGGAGCCGGGGCAGTTGACCCCTCTCCCCAGCAACAAGCTGTGGTGGTAAAGCGTTTACTCCCAGCTGAATCACTGGCGGCAGGGCAGGATGCTACTGGCTGCTGCACACAACTGCAGCTTGAGCTGACATCGGGGGATGGGACTGTGGTCTCCCCTCAAAGTGACCCAGCAGAAGAACTGGCAATGGAGCAGAGTGCCACAAGTCTCTGCTCTCAACTAGCAGGAGAGGGAGTTCCTGTGAGAGTGGATGGGACTGTGGTCTCCACTCAAAGCGACCCAGCAGAAGAGCTGGCAACAGAGCAGAGTGCCACAAGCCTCTGCTCTCTCCTAGCAGGAGAGGGAGTTCCTGTGGGAGTGGATGGGACTGTGGTCTCCACTCAAAGCAACCCAGCGGAAGAGCTGGCAACAGAGCAGAGTGCCACAAGCCTCTGCTCTCAACTAACGGAAGAGGGAGTTCCTGGGGCAGTGGATGGGTTGGAGGGGTGAGTAATGCTCTGTTTGGAGCAATTTATTTGTGGTACAGTATGGATACCAGCATTGAAGGACTGGTACTACTGACTAACTTCAGAGTCAACCCGTTTGGGCTTCCCTCCTGTGTCAGTCTCCCACCGAAAGGGGAGAGATGTAACGGAATGACCCGGGACAAACAGAGACTTTGGAAGGATGAGGGGTACTACTGTGCCAGCGTCATTAATAACTCTTATGTCTAGGGTCACCTTATGTCCGATAAGGTGACTAAGAAATGATATCCTAAATTACAGGACAGGGGACATTACTGATAGCTCATATTGCAGGAGATAGTGCAAAGTGTTGGTTTATTCTATGACTCATCTCTCTGTGTAGACTGTTGACATGCTAATTGAGTCTGGTCCAGGATCTCTCATTATGTATACTAAATACTGTTGTGTGTGTGGAATGGAACTTGTCAAGCTGTATGCGGAGACAGATCATCTGTCTAAAGATGTGGATTGAGGGGGATTTATTGTGTGATGGTGTTTTGTTTGAATTCTGTTAATGAATGAATGTGACTTCTCAGGTGCAGTGATAATTATAGCCCGGCACAGAGATGTCTGGAATGTTTAGCAATTAGCCATCTGAAGGTGTATTGAAGCCCCCCAGTGTGTGGGTGGAGAGTTTGATTGTTCCTGTGATCACTGAAGCATGCCTTGAAAACTGTATATAAACTTGAGAGCTAGCCATTAAAGTTGTCTTGCATTTGAAACCAGAACACAGAGCAAGTCTCGTTATTCTGGGAAATGGGATGTCTGATGTCTATTGGACGGTTGGAGTGTCAGATGAGCTGTCGTGGGTTGATGAAAGGTCGTAAACGGTGGTGACCGCTACAATAACCAAGCCAAAATTAAAGATTTTAAAGCGGTAGTACCAGCACATTATGAAATGCTTACTTTAAAAGAAAGCCCTCCAGCGAAGTGCTGTCACTGCTGAGAGGGTTGACATCATCCCCTGGTCTTTCTTTCAGGTTCACGGGCTCTGGCGCTGTGAGTGGCCGGAGCCACGATGATGTCACCCTCAGTTTCGGGCTCGAAGCTCTAAAGGTCCGGCATGGTATGTGCTGGTGATGTCACCCGCTGCATCCAGGGTGAATATCCCCTTAACAGTGCACCTTTAGCAGATATTCATTTACCTACAGGTAAGACTTATTATAGGCTAACCTGTAGGTAAAAATCACAAAGCTGGCTTTACTACCACTTTAATGTTGATTTCAAATATGAGACCCCATAAGTTAGATTTTTGTAGCTCAGGAGGTTTAAATACAGACTGAGGGTATTTAACCACTTGCAGACAGCATGCAATATACTGCGGTGGTGTACTGAATCCTCATTGGGGTTGGCAGTTGATGAAGGTGTTCATCAACTGCCAACTCTAATGAGGATTTTCAGTACATCACACTGGCCGTTTTCAAGGATTGCTGCTATGTGTTGATCCCTGGATGGAGTGACCACCTTCCACTCTGATCCTTACTACAGGCATAGATGTTCCATGCATTGATGTTTTACACCACATGCCCTATTGACTCATTGAGCATATGCCCATTTGAGTGCTCTTACTCCGGTAAGCCTTTTCACAACCGGTGGTGGTTCTGCTGCTGTTTTTTCACCTAATATTGATGTCACATGGAAATGTCTTTCTTGGTTTCAAAGTCATTCTCTCCTCACTACTACTACTTTTTTTTTTTTTTTATGGACTTTTTTTCACGTTATATACATTTTTTTTATGACAATATATGGACTCACTAAAAATTGGATCTCCTGTGATATTCATGTCACTGTTTTATATCATTACATTTATTGTTTATAGTCATTTATATTTCTCTTATTGATTTTTTTATGTCACCTTTCCATATATCATTTATGGTAATTTATATCACACAGAGGGCCAGATCCACGAAGCAGTTACGCTGGCGTATCTATTGATACGCCGCGTAACTGCTAGGTTGCTCCGGCGTATCTTTGTTTTGTATCCACAAAACAAGATACGCCTGAAGCTGGGCTAGATCCGACTGGCGAACGTCTTAGTACGTCGTCGGATCTAAGGTGCATATTTACGCTGGCCGCTAGGTGGCGCTTCCGTCGATTTCCGCGTCGAGTATGCAAATTAGCTAGATACGCGAATCCACAAACGTACGTCCGGCCGGCGCATTTTTTTATGTGGTTTCCGTAAGGCTTTTTTCGGCGTAACGTTACCCCTGCTATATGAGGCGTAGCCAATGTTAAGTATGCACTTCGGGCCAGCGTAAAATTTTCCGTCGTGTACGTCGTTTGCGTAAAACGTTCTTGAATAGGTGCTTTGCGTAGAATGACGTTCACGTCGAAAGCATTGGCTTGTTGCGGGTTAATTTGGAGCATGCGCACTGGGATACCCCCACAGACGGCGCATACGCCGTTCAGAAAAAACGTCATTTACATTGGGTCAAGACGTATTAACATAAAACACGCCCCCATCTCATCCATTTGAATTGCGTTCCCTTACGCCGACACAGTTACACTACGCTGCGGTAACTTACGGCACAAATTCTTTGTGGATACGGGAAATACGCTGTAAGTTACGGCGGCGTAGTGTATCTGAGATACACTATGCCGGACGTAAAGAAGCGCCGCGCTACGTGGATCTGGCCCAGAATGTGTACAAGTACATAATTATATTTTTTCGTGATCATTCACATTCTACTTCATTGATTTTGTATACAGTAAATCCTTGGATTGCGAGCATTATTTGTTACAGAAACATGCTTGTAATCCAAAGCACTTGTATATCAAAGCAAATTTCCCCATAACAAATAATGTAAACTTAAATTATTCATTCCACAACCATTTATTCATAAGTCCTTCAGTTTATAGTCCATATAAAAAGATTATAGCAATGTGATAGTTTGTGTAACCATAAAAGGGAATTAGAAGCAAAATCCAGTAGGCGTTACAGAGTATAAGGCCTCATTCACACGAGGCGGATCACAAGCTCCTCTCTGCTCACTGAGCGGGGAGGGGCTTATCGGGCTCCTATGGAGTGATCTGATGAAAACGGACAGCATGTCCGTTTTCATCAGATCTTACCCGATCCGATCCGCCATGGACAGATGGGGATGTGCCCCCATACGTCTGTTTTTAGCGGATCGGATAGGGTCGGATGTCAGCGAAAATGTCTCCGCTGACATCCGACGCTCCATAGGGATGCATGGGGCGGCCGTCCGTGTGAATGAGGCCTAAAAGAGAAGAGAGATGCCTCTAAGTGTAGCAATATGTTGCAAAATTTTGTACCTGCAAATTTTGTACCTGCAATTCGTCTGATGAAAACGGACCGTTTTCATCAGACGAACCGATCGTGTGTGGGCCCCATCAGTTTTTTTTCCCATCGGTGAAAAAACTCAGAACCTGTTTTAAAATTATCTGATGGTTAAAAAACCGATGGAAAAAAAGATCATCTGTGGGGAAATCCATTGGTTAAAAATCAACGCATGCTCAGAATCAAGTCGAATCATGCTCGGAAGCATTGAACTTCATTTTTCTTAGCACGTCGTTGTGTTTTACGTCACCGCGATCTGACATAATCGTTTTTTTAACTGATGGTGTGTAGGCAAGACTGATGAAAGTCAGCTTCATCGGATATCTGATGAAAAAATCCATCGGGTCGTTTTCATCGGATGAACCGATCGTGTGTACAGGGCATTAGAGTCGTCTCTCTTCTGTTTTATACTCAGTTGTGACATGATGTTACTCTTGTATCAAGACATCGCTTATATATCAAGTCAAAATTTATTAAAAAATGTTGCTTGTTTTGCAAAACACTCTCAAACCAAGGTTTTACTGTATTTACTTTTTGAGCGCTGCACATCATTTTTATATATGTATCTTTGGTTTGCACTTGTTTGGTGTTGTGCTGGCTGCTATTTGATTATCTTTTTGGGGTGTTAGTGTGATATATACCAATTTTTCCTATTTAGACCCGAAACCATATTGAGTTGGTTGGACAAGGAATTATATACGCCTCACGCATATGTCGCTATTCTTAGGGTCCCTTTTATTGCTAGAAAAACTCAAAGCACGAAAATGTGTCTCTGCTCTGCGTCCTACACATGCGGAATGGGTTAAAATAATAAATTAGACACTTCTAGGGGAGCAGCTAACTTACAAATATAGGGGTAGCCCAACAAAATCTGAGCGTATTTGGGATGCCTGGCTAAACATTCTCGGGTTGGCTCCACTACAATAGACTTCTTGGAGGCATGACATCTTAATTGCGGCGCTGTTAACGGAGTATGTGATAACTATTGCAAAGATAGGTGAATATTGGCGCCCTAACTTCAACTTCGTCAAAAGCAATGCTTATGATATGGTGATACTTTGACTTGCAGAGGTAAACTGTTTTGTTCTTTGGTTTTTATGTTTATTTGTGTTTTTTCTTTTAAGTTACCGGTTTAAGTACATGTTTGGTTGCAATGATTCACACACCTCATTTTTAAGGGTGCATGTTTCAACCTTGCCCTGCTCTGTGGATCTATAAGAATTTGGGGGGTTGAGCTGGGGTATAGGATAAGTGGAGGTCACGCAGACTGTTTTGTTCAAGATAGACTCAGGAAGGCTTGTTAAGCTAATTTTACAATATGCTCTTTTATTTCACAACAATTACTCTGCTATATACAGTGATATTATAACTGTTACAATTCCGGATTAATGCACATATGGATAGTATTGTATCTCCTTGACGTAGTTGTTATTTAAAAAAGAAAGTCTACCTACTATGAAATTAGGGACTGCTGTTGCTGGCCTTCTCCTGAAAATGCTAGTTGCCTAGCTATGTTTCACTTCTGTTGTTCAAAGATTTTAGGACATGTATGCAACACGTAAAAGTTGGGTAAGCTTCAACATTTCTGATCACGAAACCTGTCCTGGTTAAGTGACTCAGAATACCAAGCAGGCAAATTGGTCTTCAGAAGGTCAGCAATAGCAACCTAAAAAGCGCTCTTATGACAGGTTCCCTTTAAGTAGAGTAATCATAAAGCACACTTGGTACCTGTGCATTTGTTGGATCAAGTCCCATTTGCTGCACATCTGGATGGAGCATCTAGATTTAAAAAAATCACTTACCTCTTTTAGCTGGAGTCCCAAAAACATATAAAAATCCAGCAGCCAAACTGTAAATGCACCATGACTTCATGCCATTCAATGTCAATTGAATAACTAGTATTTTATTTTAGCTCTTTCCATCAATCATATTCCAGATTAAGGGTTTGGATGGGAGCTGAATACTAAGCAAGTATTGAATGGAGAGTGAAGCACAGGATGTGCTTTAAGCCAGTGTCCTATGAACAAACATTCATTTATGGTCCCAAAAGTACCACCATTATTTTTTAAGCCATGAATGTGATCCTTTAATATTACTGTGGAACAGATATGGAAATATCAAAAAAGAAGGGTTACATGCTCTGAGGACGGGAAGCTGAAACCAACAAGCTTATAAGATGGAGGACTTTATTTCACCCAAGCATAACCACTGGCATAACACATTTCTCCCACATTACATTAAAAACTATTTCTACCTAATTCCCAGTTGAATGGACCCATACTGCATCAAGAAGTTAAAGGTGAAAAACCCATTAGCACAAAAAAAAATTACTTCAGCCCTATGTAACCCATTTGGGAAATAGTCAGGATGGAAAATAACAGGATAATTTGTCCCGCAGAATACATTCCACTAGGCAGAATATTAATGCAAGTATAGACCTAGAAGTTAAAAAAAATGGCATTACTAAACCCAATAAATTAAGCTGTCATCATTGTCTAATATTAGGCACCACCTGATGTCGGCTATATATTTATCTACAGTATGACTATTTTTCTCTTGCCTATCTTAGATGTCCCTGAAAATGGTACAGAAGTTTCCTGGTCAAGCGCTCTGTAATACATGTGTTCATGAATGGGAAAAGAACTGTACCATGCGGGGTTCTGGTTGACTGAACCAGCTGTCAATCAGGAGCCAGCTCAACCATCTCATTGAGAGAAGGATGGTCTCACAGACATTTGCACTGATGAACAGGACACATGCTGTACAGTGGTTCAACAATGAGCAGGTTCAATGCACAGGACAGGTTAAATGTGAATGGTGACAGCTGCCAAGTGTACAAGCTTTAAATATACAAATTAAAGAGAAACAGTCGGAGAATAAGAACATCAAATAATAACATAAATCAGACATGTAAGTAGTAGATAAAAAAGAAAAAGATGTTTAGCGACAGGTGGTAAAAATAATAATTTGTAGAAAGAGAATGGGTTTTCTAGGCACCCAAAAAACACCAATTATATAACATTTACATAAAAGCTTCTGGTGTTTGGACCACATCTATGTTTATGAATAGGATTTCCAGTATTTTGACTTTAAATAGCATCGTGATTGTTGCTAGTCACACTCCTGATGACGTCAGATGGTGAATAAACACGTAGGGAGGGACATGTGACGCCATAACGCCGGATGGCATGGCCATTTTGTGAGTTATGTAATATGCATTTTACTGTACTTATGTAAGTGTGTTAATAGTATAAGTAATCGGTTTTAAAATTGTATTACACTATGAAAGCCTGTTTATGCACTTCTGAGATACGATTCCATTGGTGTTAAGACAAGTGATTAATGTATGTGTGGTGACTGGGTCCTGTGGATACCTTAGAGGATCTCTGCTAAAAGCTTGGCTGGTTAAATCAGGTGGATACGGAGTGGACACGGACCTGTCATCCGCCTGCTTAGTGGGGATCAGCAGACAGATCCCCTGTTGAGCAAGTGGATCTTAGGCGGAGTCCACTTCACGCGAAAGGGGCCTTACACTATAGTGACATTGTACTGCACCGTCACACCAATCATTGTCCCTAATCACCGCCACGACACTCAGTGCCCCTGATTACCGCCACACCAGTCCCAGTGTCCCTGATCACCGCCACACTAGTCACAATGTCCCAGATCACCGCCACACCAGTCCCAGTGTCCCTGATCACCGCCACACTAGTCACAATGTCCCAGATCACCGCCACACCAGTCCCAGTTCCCCTGATCACCGCCACACCAGTCCCAGTGTCCCTAATCACCGCCACACCAGTCCCAGTGTCCCTGATCACCGTCACATCAGTCCCAGTGTCCCTGATCACCCTGATCACCGCCACACAGTCCCAGTGTCCCTGATCACCGCCACACTAGTCACAATGTCCCAGATCACTGCCACACCAGAGGCACCGGAGGGGGGGGGGGGAGTCAGATAAGCAGAGCTTCCACTTTTGCATTTTGTTGCATTATAATTTTTTTGTTTGTGGGCTCTCAGAACACAAAAACAACATTCACTCCCTCAACATTTCTCGCAGGAAAGCTTTCTAAACATTTTTAGACAGAGACCTAGCACCAGCATGTACATTAAAAATATGTATTCGCTTTTATTTTCTTTGTTGGTATTAAGACCACATGTTGTGGGCCACATTTTCCTGTTACAAATATAGAAAACCATAATAGCAGGACAACAGGACCTCACTATAGTTCCTACAGCATGAAAAAGGATGCACAAACCATGACTTGTTGCATTAGCCTATTTCTGAAAAAATTGCTTTGTAAAAGGGGATGAGTGAAGTCACTCAGCTTCAAAGAAAGTAAAGATTCACTTCTACGTTTTTTGGTTAGGTTTTTTTTTTTTAGGAATGTGTTTTTTTATATATATATATTTTTAAGATGCTCTCAGTATACACCATTTTTTCACTTAATTTGTTGTTGTTATGGACATAATAGGTAAAATAACCAAGCACAAAGAAGCTGATTTTGCATTGATATCCTGTTTTACACTTTTACAGTTAAAATGTTACTAAAGTAAAAAATGTTTTTATTTTAAATTAAAATAACAAACATGTATACTCACCTGCTCTGTGCAGTAGTATTGCACAGAGTGACCCCCTGGATCCTGGCTCCTCCTCTTCTTGCTTGCTATGGAGGCACACAGTGTGTGCACGCTCCCGAGCTGTGTGTCTGTAGAGCCCCACTTTCTCCTCACTGCATTTGATTGACAACAGCAGGAGCCAATGGCTGAAGAGGAAGAGAGGGGCAAAGAGATGCAATTGTGACAGTGCTAGATCTATTCTCCTCCCTTTACACAGGGAAGGGGGGGGGGGGCAGAGAAATATAAAATGTCTTTAACCTTAATGCAAGGAATACATTTGGGTAAAAAACATTTTTAGCTTTAGTACTACTTTAAGCATGAATATAAAAATGAATATTTGATTTGCAGAATATATGAATAAGACTGATAGCTCCTGAATACAAAGCTTCTCTGTGTGTGAGTATCAAACAAATCACAGCACAGTAATAACTGTAACAAGTAAACAAAAAATAATCACACATTTTTGCATTCCTTATTATGTGACTTGAGATAGTGAATTCATATAAAAATTCATTCATCTATACGGCATGCATCAATGAAATGGGATTATTGTTAAAAAAGAACACATATAAATATAGTCAATTGGTTTTCTTCACTGCAATAAAAAAAGTTTTCTGCACTTCTCTCCTAGGTAATGTTTTACTTTTACTTTTTAATAGCCAATCTGTCACTTTTTATGGGTACTGTATTTGGCATGGGCTTACTGGTGGTTGAAAGCTCTTCATCAAATGTGTTGTAGACACTAGAGAGAAACAATTTATAAACATCAGATATATGACACACTGAGCAATGAACAAGCTATTCGCACAACTATTCAATATATCTTGAACCTCGGGCCAATAAATTTAACAATTTTCTTACTGTGCACCCTTTTTGCTAGAATAAAGCAGTAAAAAGAAGGATGCATCGTGTCTGGCACTGCTGGGAGTGTTCTGCTGCTAGAGTTGTTTTTTAGCCTGTGGGAAAAGCACATTGTACAGAAAGGAGACTTTATAATGGGCATCTACACTTATGGGGCAGCACAGTGGTTAGCACTTCTGCCTGACAGCAACTAGTTTGAATCCCTTATTGGAGTTTGCATGTTCTCCCTGTGCCTGTATCAGTAGTGTAATTACTATTATTCAGGCTGACTTTCCATTTATGGCAGCTAGGGCATGTTCCTTCCAACACAATGGCCGCCCTTAAGGGAGAGTGACAAATTATTAGGCATCTTTTAACATTAAGGTTTTTTTTTTCCATTCTAGGATCGGTACCCCCGAGTCACGCTCGGGGTAGATGTGCAGAGCATGCAGCGGCGCGGCTTACTTTTCACAGCATCCACAGACAAAGTTACTTACCTTGTCCCTGGATCCTGCGATGCATCCCCGCTGTGTGAGCGAGCAGATGCTCGCTCGATTCACAGTGTCCCTGTGTGCCGCCGATCTCCGTTCCCTGCGACGTTACGATGCACGGGGGCGGAGAACGGCACCAAATTCAAAAAAGTAAACAAACACATTACATACAGTATACTGTAATCTTATAGATTACAGTACTGTATGTAAAAAATACACACCCCCCTTGTCCCTAGTGGTCTGCCCAGTGCCCTACATGTACTTTTATATAATAAAAACTGTTCTTTCTGACTGCAAACAGTAGATTGTCCATAGCAACCAAAAGTGTCCCTTTTATGTCAAAAATGGCTTTAGAGCAGCTAAAAAACAGCGATAATAAATTATAATCACTTGCAGAATTGAGCTATAGCGATTTGTGGGGAAATTCGTCATAAAAAAATAAAAGTAATGACAGCGACAATTCAACAACTGAGCAAATTTCAGTGATTTTGAGTTGATTACATTATTGAATAATTTTTATTATAATTATATTATTATTTGTTATAATTATTTATAATTATTTATTATATTATAATTTATAATTTTGTTTTTAAAACAAATTTATACCTGGAATGCCTACTAGACTCTTGTTTGGTCAGATTTAAATGAGTTATTCCTAAGAATTGCAGGCCTACAGTATAAAACGCCAAATTTTCTTGCAAAATAATTGTACCGCTTTTGGTACGTAATTCCAGACAGAATCATACCGCCAGGGAGGTTAAGGCCTGGCTAGTAGCTCAAGACTTGAAATGTTGAGGTCTGGTGTATATTAAGCATCATCCCTTATTAGGAGGAATGCCTTGAAGGGATCAAAAAGAGTGGGCACGCTACACACTGAACAACTTGGTGTAGCAAAAAAGTGGGTGTTGCTTTATTGTGTAAAGTTCATGTCTATTTATTACATATGTGGAAAAAGTGTAGCGCTAACAGTGAATCAATTGTGATAAAACAATCTAAATTGTATCGTGCAACACCACATGTGAACTAATGGTATCGGTGATAATTAAAGTCCATGGCCCATATTCTCTCTAAAAATCCGCGGGCTGCGCTTAAGGCACTTACACTCCGCTGTCCCAACTTACAGGAGCAAGTGTTGTATTCCCCAAACACTTGCTCCGTAAGTTGGGACGGCGGAGTGTAAATGCCCCGGCGTAGCCTGACGGATCTCCAAGGGGCGGCTTGTATTCAAATTAAGCACGCCCCCGATTCTAATGAACTGCGCATGCGCCGGGCTTCAAAAAGCCCAGTGCGCATGCTCCAGTTCTCGTCGAAAAACGTCAATGACGCCGACGTGTGCGTCATTGACGTAAAGTCGTATTCAAGAACGACTTATGGAAACGACGTACCCGACGAAAAAACACGACGCGGACCCGACGCCATCCGTAACATGGCCTATGTGGGACTTGCGGAAACTTACTCCTCATATAGCAGGAGTAAGTTTCCGCTTACGCAAACGACGTTAGCGACGGTTACGCGACGCAAACTCGTTCGGGAATCGGCGTAGAAGGATAATTTGCATACGCAAATGAGTCCTTCACGTAAATGCCATCTAGCGGCGGCCGGCGTCATTACATTTAAGATCCGCCAGTGTAAGTGACTTACAGATGGCGGATCTTAAGTGTATCTATGCGAAAATGATTCTAAGAATCAGTCGCATAGATACACGGGCCAAAAAAGGGAGATACGATGGAGTATCCTGAGATACTCCATCGTAACTTCTATGAGAATATGGCCCCATAAATCCTTGACTGGATAAATGAATTGATTCAAACTATGTTGAGAGACGTTCAATAACTGGATAAATAAACAAAATCCAACGGTGAGAAGTGAGAAGTCCACCACCACTTATGACAAGGGGCTTACCGGATGGATTGGACCCAGAAAGGCATATACCTACTAGGCCAATCAAGCTTTGTTAAAGATGATACACTGAAGAGGGTACACCACGTCTTGCGATTCGGTTTTTATTGAAAAAGAGACCTCAGGCAGACAATTCAGGAAGGGTTCCCAGCAAGCAGCGATATTCAACAGATCACAAGGAGGGCATATTGATTATTCAACCGATGAGTATGTAAAAGAAAAAGTGGGGCACACATAGCATAATTCCGTAAAAATCAATATTTATTTTAAAAAGAGAGTAACTCACATTTTGCAATGATAAACCAAGCTCATAAAATTAGGGTAGCAGGAACAACAGCAGTCCATCCCGACATGTTTCGTTACAATAAGAACTTCATCTGGGTGCTGTCATCTTGCTACACTTACCCTTAAATACATCAGAAGACCCTCATGTTCACATCATGGCTCCAATAGGAAGCTGGTAGTAATTACACACCACTTCCTGGTTAGTGAAAAAATGGAGATTGTGACGTGTGGGTCAAGCCTCACTTTCAATACCAGAAGTGTGTCAGTGAGGCAAAAATAAATAAATAATAAACAAACCAAAAAATGAATAAAATTGGCCAAAAGCTAGAGCAGTAAATCAATAGGGCTTAGGTCGCTGCTGGCTTCAGCCAGTAAAAAACAATATGCCATTATATTAAGCTATCATGATAACGCTTCACAACACTTCACAAGATCCAGAAACCAAGCCTCATTCCCATATCAGGGAAACAGCTAGGAGTTCCAAAATCCTCATTGGTGGATTGCAGTCACATGATCGCACCACCAAACTATTCTATTTATTACAACCTAGTGTAGCCATTTACTAATTGAAAGTAATCCTGACCTTACACAAAATGTACTAAACTTGCAGCATAACTGAAAAGCAGGCAACTAAAGGTGCTACCGCTCTCACTGCTTGCCCTGACACTATTAGCCAGGGGGGCAATAGTGAGGTTCAGGAAGCAGTATGTGGTAGGTTAGAGTTTGACTTTCTGAGCAAAAGTCAAGATGTGCTCCCGGAAGTTAAGAACTCAATAGGCATTCATTATAAAGGTATACATGCCTGCATTTAATTTTGTTAGTTATTTAGCACATTTATAGTGCCCATTACAAAACGGCCATAATCTGTCTAGGAGAAACTGTCCAAGACAATGGAATTCATTGTATAATTTTATTTCTATAGCCAATGTTCAGATGATTTTTTTTTTTGCAGCACTAAGACCTGTTCATTGTTTTAGTTACAGGTAAGCAAGCACTGGCTCCACATTTCTTCATATTTTAATACTTAAAAAAAAAAAAACTGTTGCTGCCTAATCAAAGGTAATTATCCCATTCAATGTAGTATAATGTAAGGGGACATTTTAGACATGATTCATTCGTTTATGTCCTTGTGGAAGCTCATCACTGGGAAAGCTGTAATTACAAGCGCTAAAGCTTGAAAACATTAATTTCCTGAATTATAATGATCATCAATACAATTGCAACCTGCACTTTTGGTTTGCAAATCAAAGCAGTACTCTGGAAGCACATCCACAGCTATGGCTTCTGAAAGGACACAAGCTTCATGAATAATGAGAGTAGACTGCAGATCAGTGGTATTGCTACAAGAGTATCCTGGCAGATTCAGGTGTTCTGGAGAGCAGGCTTTGAATAAATTACAGTCCATAGAGAGCAACTGGAATGCATGAAAGCAGTAGGTTTGTTTTTGCAAACGATCAGATCTTGTAGTTTAAAAAAAACATTTGCTTCCTGTGGACGCTATTAAATTAAAATGTTGAGCAGTTCGGTTAACTGCATCACAAACAGTTAAAAGTTACTGTATAAATGTTAAAAACTTACATGTGCCAGTAATTTTTTAAGAAAAGTGTAGCTCTGTGATCTATCATCTTCTACTGCCCTCTATATCCCTACAGGAGGAAATTAATTACTGTCCTCCATCTGCTCACTTATAGAGTCAAATATTTGTGCTGGAGAGTTGCTAGCAGAAGACGCTAACATTTGGATAGCCACACTTCTAGCCACACTTCTTAGGATATCATTTTACCCGTATAATTTTATAGTATTTAGCAGTTGTGACAAAGGGTGCTACATAAAAATTGCCAAGCTACATATTTAAAAAATGCAATAAAACATTACATTTATTTTACTTGCTGTGTATTAGTGCAGCTTTAGTGCTCTAGATCATTGGTTCTCAACCTGTCCTTAAGTCCCCCAACAGGCCATGTTTTAGAATTTCTTTTAGATAAAATAGCTGTCCAAAATACCCAGCCATTGACTCTGATTTAAAGCACCTGTGCAAGATAAAGAAAAACCTGCAAACATGGCCTGTTGGGGGTACTTGAGGACAGAGTTGAGAACCACTGTTCTAGATGGTCCTTTTAGGAAACTGGACTGTATTTGACACAGGACAGTAGGCATACAGTCCTAAATCTATGTCCAGTTATGGAGCATGTGTTTCCTTCTCTGTATGTGGTGATACAATTTCTCAAAGCCTTCATATTTGTGTAGCCTCTTTTTTGGGAAAAAAATGTGGAAAAAATGGTCCTCCCCAAACAGGGTATTGCGCTAAACCTGCAGAAAAATAAGAGGCACAATGTGACTGACCCAGCCAGGAAAGGGACTTTTGGAGAGGATTAGGGGCAAGCCTCCTACCCACTGATTATGGTCCATGGAGAGAGCAGATCATTCTCTAATGATGGACAACCACTAAATGGACACTGAGAGCAAAGCTTGGATTATTTCTCAGAATAAGGACAATAAAGCTTCTCTTTTGGAGTGGATAGAAAGGAGTAATAATCCTCAGGGAATCTATGAAGATAAATAATTCAACTGTATCAGACTGCTGGGACATTGTATATCCTCTGAGGACTTATCTAGTAGACAGAATACACAAATGTGTGTCTCTTCAATTGTGTGCCTCCTAGGTCCCATTGTTAATTGTGTTAATTAAGTCACATATTGTTTATGTCAGTCTTCTCATCTCTTGAACAGGTGATTAATATTGTGACCACTGTACCTTGTTATTAAACCATTGTGGGATGTTTATATGTATGATAATGTATATTATACTTTGTGAGCTTGGTGCCGAACAGTCTCACCAGGAGTAGGATCTTTGTTTAAATCACACATTGTCTGGGTGGGCACTGAGTCACCTAGGTCGTCAGTTGTTTAATTAACTTAATGTTGATAGTATATGTTGGCTGTGTTTAGCTATGTTCAGGGACCGATTAACAATGGGGCTGATGGAGCTGCGCTCAGGCCCCTTTCTCAAGATAGGCCCATTTGCCAAGATCGAATTTGGGGGGTGTAGCTCGATGACCAGAGTCACAGAAACCCCACATTTGGGGGTAGGATGGAAGAGCTACCCACAACTGGTTAAAATATGGGACGGCTATCATTTATGGTTCGGAGATACGGGCCTGCTTGCACCGCCTGTCAGAAGCTACATTCAGAGCGGCCAATATTAAATACAAGCTGACACACTGCAGCAGACTGATAGGATCACAGGGCTTATAATAATTATTGTATATTACTCATGGTAATTAACCCCTTGCACCAGGCCAATTCTGACACTTCTCTACTACACGTAAAAATCATTATTTGTTTTTTGCTAGAAAATTACTCTATGTGGTCTTTGCACTTTTTATGTTGCAGGGTACAGAGCTGCAACGATTCTGGCTAAAATGAGAATTGCAATTTTTTTGCTTAGAAGATAGATCACGATTCTCTCACGATTGTTGCGGCGTAACATCATCTTCACATTAAAAAAAAAAAATGGGCTAACTTCACTGTTTGTTTTTATGGTTTTTATTATTCATTGAAGTGGGAAAAAGCAGTGTGACATAACATATTGCAGCAATAGCCATTGTATTCCCTAGAGTCTCTGCTAAAATATATATAATGTTTGGCCGTTCCAAGTAATTTTCTAGCAAATAATATTGCTTCTAACTTAAGAAACAAGTGTTGGACTTTAAGTGGTTAAATTTAGTTACAATGTTTAGTTAGTTACAATGTTTCATTTTGTTTACAAACTTCGCAGACTGCCCAAGATTTGTTCTTTACACACAGAAGTGTAATCCCTTTGATCTAAGAAGGAAGTGTCAGTTACAATGTTCCTGTTAAAAACTTGGCAGACTGCCCAGATATTTTCTTTTGACAGCTGAAAGTCTCTCCACTTGTTATATGAAAGAATCAGCAAACTCTGCATTGAAGATCGTCAGGGGGGTTGAATCGAGATCACGATTTTTTTAACGATTAATTGTGCAGCTCTAGCACGGTATTTGCGCAGCAATTTTTCAAACATGTTTTTTTGGAAAAAAATGTTTCAAACAGTTAGTTAGTTAAGTTAGCACAATTTTTTTTGGTATCCTAAGCGATGCTTTACATTTTTTTAGGTTACATGTTTAGAGTTACAGAGGAGGTCTAGTACTAGAATTATTGTTCTCGCTCTAACGATCGTGGCGTATGTAACCTGTGTGTATCTGGCTCTGATACTACCAGTGCCTACCCAGCCACTGACTAGTATCTCTCCCCAGCCTGTCCCCACACACCCTCTCACCTGCTGACCTGTGGATGGGGGAATCACTCCTGCAGTGTTATTGTGTTCTGCCAGTGAGTACAATGATCAGTGTTGCTAACTTTAGCTGGCAGCACTGATTGTTTTAAGAAAAAAAAAACAGGCTGGTTTTACTCAAGTTGATTAATAGATTGACTTGTGTAAAACCAGCTAGCCCATACATAGATTGACTATGGCTGGTCTCTGCATAATTGGCGCAATTTCAATCCATGTATGACCCGCTTAACCACTACTCAGTCCCTAAATATACTTCCACTCCTGTACATAGTGCTCACTGTCATACTCTCCACACTCCTCTCCTGTACATAGTGCCCACTGTCATACTCTCCACACTTCTCTCCTATACATAGTACCCACTGTCATACCCTACACACTCCTCTCCTGTACATAGTGCCCACTGTCATACCCTCCACACTCCTCTCCTATACATAGTGCCCACTGTCATACCCTTCACACTCCTCTCCTGTACATAGTGCCTGCTGTCATACACTTCTCTCCTGTACTTAGTGCCCACTGTCATACCCTCCACATTCCTCTCCTGTACATACTGCTCACTGTCATACCCTCCACACTCCTCTCCTGTACATACTGCCCCATCATACCCTCCACACTTCTCTCTGGTACGTACTACCCTCTGTCATACCCCCTCACTCTTCCTGTACATACTGCCCATTGTCATACCCTTCACACTCCTCTCTCTGTACATAGTGCTTTTTTCCGTACCCTTTGTACTCCTCTCCTGTACATAGTGCCCACGTTAGACCCTCCACATTCCTCTCCCTCACCTGCACATACTTCCCACTTATATACCGTCCATACTCCTCCCCTATGTCGCTTACCCACAAAAACAGTTCTTTAAAATTATACTGAATATCCTCAATGTATACCAGCTCTAAATGGACACACTTTTGTTAGTTCAACTAAAGGAAATATCAGTTCTCATATTTGTTTCTGCCCCATTATTAGTACTCATTTAATTTTGTGATTACTACGTTGATGTATAGAGGAACATCGGGGATCTCAGCTACTCTAAATATAGCACTTATATAAAAAAGTGGCCCTGAAAATATTTTTTAAATGTTGGCAACTGTGCACTTAGGCACTGCCCAAGGGCCACCGTCCACCGGGTCAGTAGGGGGCCCCATGAGAGGCTCCTGGGATCCTGTGATAATAAAGCGGTAGTAAACTTTCCTGACATTACTACTTTTTAGAGGCCCTGGGGTATGTTATGCCACAATGTACAAGTATGCACAGCATTAGTGTACACTTCAATTTTCAGACTGAGCCCTCCAGTGCTGCGATGAATCAGGCGGGGCCTGGACACTTCCATCTTCACCCGGTCTTCCTTCTGGGTTCTGTGCCTTTGGTCACTTGCCTTGGCTGGGCTGCGTTCATGTCATTCCCACGCATTTATTTATTATTTATTACACCCCATTCACACCTCCGTGACAAAACGCCCGACGCCGGCCGCTCGTGCCGCTGGAGGGGAGAATTCCCATTGCTGTCTATGAGATGGTTCACATCTCAGACGCCGTACACCTGCGGCATGAAAAAAAGTCCCGGACCCTTTTTTCAGGCGGCATTGGCGTTCAGCACATACAAAGCAATAGAAGGGTTTGTAAAAAAAAAGTTACACTATTCGCGGCAAAATACACCGCGTACGCGGCGTTACTTGTCGCGGAGGTGTGAATGCAGCCTAAAAGGCCCCACCAAAATCCTCAGCACCAGGCCCATGATGTTCTTAATCTGGCCCTGGCTATGTTAATTATATTCCTGTTTACAGTTTGTATTGTTAAGCCCCATACACACGGTCACACTTTTTGCCAACCAACTTCAAAATCTGCAAGTTTTCTAATTTGTCTGACCGTGTGTATGCTCCATCGGACCAACTTTTTCGGGTTTCATCCAACAAAAAGTTGGGTCTGCAAACGGACCAACTTTTCAGCAACAAAAGTCTGATGGTGCCTTGTCTGACCATGTGTACAGCAAGCCAACCAACTTGTGTACAAAGTGCAAATACGCATGCTCAGAACCAATGTTAAAATCAAGTAACAATAGCAGAAGTTAACCAAAGGGTGGCGGTAAAGAGCAGAAAAGAGCAGAAAAACCACGTGATGTTGGGTAATTTTTAGAAAAGTTTGCAGAAAAGTCTGACCGTGTGTATGCTATGGGTGTGACCGGACAAATCAATTAGGAAAAAAATCCAAGGGAAAGTTTGTTGGATGTGTGACTGTGTGTACGAGCCTTTAGGGTAATATGATAAGGAGGGGAATGTCCTCCTGTGGGGTATAAAGTATGTGTCTGAGTTTCAATAAAAATACCTTTGGTTATATCCATAAATCTTCTATGTGTACGATGATTGGGGTAAAAATGGCTGGTATTAGCTCATGGTCTGCTCGGAAAATTTTGGAGGACAGGAGGCATTGTTTGGTTGAAGGAAGCGCCTAGTCGAGTGCCAATCGGTTTAAGGTGACACAATTAACAATGGGACTGCAACCTAGAAGACACACAATGGGAGAGACACACATTTGTGTATTCTGTCCACTAGACAAGTCATCAGAGGACATACAATGTCCCAGCAGTCTGATACAGTGGAATTAATTTATCTTTATAGATCCCTTGAGGATTAAGGTTGATAAATATTTCTGTTCCAAGTGAAGGATCATCTCCAACCCAGTCTGCAGGAGGGCCACCATATTCCCTCTGACCATTAGCCTGTACAAGATTAATAATACATCTTTCCATCCACTCCAGAAGGGAAGCTTTATTGTCCTTATTCAGAGAATTAATCCAAGCCTTGCTCTCAGCGTCCATTAAGTGGTGGCCCATCATTAGGGAATGACCTGCTCTCTTAGTGGGCCATAACCAGTGGGTAGGAGGCTTACCCCTAGTCCTCCCCAAAGCCCCTGTCCTGGCTGGTTCTTTTACACACAGAACCTTTGCTAAGATGAAGAGTTGGTTTGATAATAAAGTTGGTAGTGCCTCCAGCCCTAACAGGAGCTCTGTAAAAACAGGGGATTCCATTCCTGGGAAATGAATTGTAATTTAAACTGAGAGCAGAGGAACTATGGCAACAAGCATATAAATTAAGTATATACAGTACTGTGAAAAAGTTTTAGGCAGGTGCAATTTGGTGTGACTACCCTTTGGCTTGTACAAAGTATAGGATTTTGTAGGATTGGGCTGGGTTCGCATATGTAAAGCCACGGTATCCAGCCTGGGGTCCGGTGAGTTTCTGTTCACCGTTTCAGGTGCAATTCAGGTCCCAAATTTTGCCTGAATGCGCACCTGAACCGGACCCAAAAATGCACAGGACCCATTTGGAAACCCCAGACATGTGTTAATGGGCCCCATTGAGAGCCATTCACACTCACATGTGATGCGAAATGGATGCAGTGAAAATCCGCGCATATGTGAACCCAGCCTCAAGAGTCAAGTGTAAGAATAAACAATTACACCAAGCAGGTGCTAGTAATAATCAATGTTTGAAACACAGTCATTAACTGAAAAAGAAACAGCTGTGTAGGAGGCTCATGCAGGCCATACATGGGTCAAATATGAAACAAGTTTTCTTTTAAAAATCTGAAATTTTGTGTACGTTTTGCCACCATTGATATTAAAATTTGACCAATCAAGCCTTCAATTTCAAGCTGGAACAGAAACCAGAACGCCCACAGGCAGTTGGGACATGGGCATTATTCCCCCTGGGAAAACTGGACAAGCCCAGTTCCTCCTGATTAGAATGTATCTACCTTATCTGGCCATAGGCTGGGAAGGCAAAGAGTCTGCGGTGTCTGTGCCTGCTGGGAGTGGTTGCCCTAGGAGTACTCTTTGTAACAAAATATATAAAAACCTGCGCTGAAGCGTGTGAATTATTAAATGATAAAGAAGCCACTTAAAGTGGCTTACCTGTAGGAACTGGAAATATCTCCTAACGATCTACGGTTTAGAAGATATTCACCATATACGCCGATGCCAACATAATCAGCACATGCGCACTGAAGAAAGGGCACGATCCGTGCCGTTTCTATAGTGCTTGTGCCGTGACCGTCAGCTACCGAGCGTATACATGGGAGCTACGTCACACGACTCTGGCCAATAGCAGAGCCGGAATCCACCGCCCTGGAAGAAAGAGGGGTTGAAGATGGACGCGATTAGAGAGTGGGGTTATCGCTGACATTGCGGGCTTCTTCTGCAGGTAAGTGGCACATAATGGGCTAGTATGCGATGCATACTAGCCCAATATGCTTTTAGTTTGCAGGGAACAAAGAGGAAGAAAAACCCATCAGGGTTTACTTCCTCTTTAAGCAATTGTGACACAAACAGCAAAAAATAAAAAAATCCAAAAAATGGTGCTAAATAAGAACAAACAAGTAAATAAATAAATTATGTTAAGAAAGAAAAAAATATATGTGAAACTGAAGAAATATTTAGTCCATAAGGCCAATTTAACAAAGGCATAAAAAATGGTAGAAAGTCCAATGGATAAAACAATGCGTGTATCTCATAGGGGTCCCCACTCTTCAATTTTCTGTGCATCCACCACCAAGTGACGCCACATAAATGAGCCTCTTACCAGATCCAGTGGACCATCAAATAAATGGTCAAAAGCATGTGTTAAATCATTCTGAACAGGATAATTCAGGCACCAGACATGTCTCCCATCAGGATTTCTCCATCAGCATTACAGGCATACCCCACTTTTAAGTACACAATGGGACCAGAGCATGTATGTAAAACGGAAATGTACTTAAAGTGAAACAACACCTTTTTTCACTTCTATGGTGTAGTAGGGGGTCAGGGGCTGTAGTGGGGGTGTCAGGAGCTGTAGTTGAGGTCTCAGGGGCTGTAGTGGGGGTGTCAGGGGCACACTGGAACAGGGTGGGCTATGCTCTCTGAGCTTTAGCTCCTTCTACCGCGGCTGCAAAATGTCTGTACAGTACTTGTAAGGCACTTTACATACACTCACGTGTATGTCCTTACTCGCGAGTGTATGTAAAGTGAGTGTACTTAAAGCGGGGTATGCCTGTATAGATATGTTAGGAGATAAAAAAATATATGCCCATAGTGTTATCCATAAAAATTATGTGTTGCAAAACTTGCGATATATTTTACACAAAATAAAAGCAAAATGGGCAAAGGTATTTGCTCTTAGTAACACTTGGGTGTGGGACCCCATAGTGTGAAAAGGCACATAGTCACAGCACCAAATACTTCTTTCTTCACTGCGCCTTTTAGGGCTTGGCCTTTTGGCTAAGTTCAGGGCCATTTTTATTACCAGGCCACTTATTTATTTATGTGTTTTTTTTTCTCACTAGAATGGAGGGTGTGAGTCCTCAGGCTTGCCCTGAAGTCTAGGGGGAGGATGTGTGGCACTCAGACTCCTTCCTCCCCTGACCCTGCGGAGTCTTTCTTCAGGAGAGCTCCTCGACCTAGTACTCGTGGTTGGCTTTGGCTGACCACGAGGAGAGGGGTCCGCCAGGCCTTCTGGCTAGGTGGATCATAACGTACCCCTTGTTCCTGTCAGGAGCCTTTCATCCCAGATGACCAAGGAGAGGTCTACACCTTCAGGGGGTGGACAAAGCACACCCTTAAGTGCAATTTTTAGTGCACGTTTTTTGTTTTCAGCCCCTCCGAGATTAAAGAAAAAAAATATTCTTGCACGATATTGAATAGAAATTATTTTTACATTTTGAACATGCCCCAACACTCAAATTCGATGTGCGCACAAAAATCGACCATTGCTGCGAAACCTAAAGAAAAGAGAATCCTAAAAGTTCTAAAGAAATTTTTTTGGCACTCGACCTGTGTATGGCCAGCTTTAAACCTGTTTGAGGAACAGCCAAAGTCTGCTACTATGGTGTTGTTTGGAAGTCAGTTTGATGTCAAAAGTCATACACCGTGGCAAGACTGAGAACAGCATTAAAACACAAGAAGGGGGTCCATTTATTAAGCTTTACCACATGCGATAAGTGTATGATGTTGCTCATTTGCAAAATTATCACATTCGGTTAATTAAGTCCAATTCACACAAAAAACAACGATTTTGCGGTATTGCCAAAAAAAAAATCTGCCAGTAAATATCGCATAAAAAGCTCTTAAAGCGGAAGTAAACCCTGATGGGTTTTACTTCCTCTTTGTTCCCTGCAAAGTATAGGCATAATGGGCACATCGCACAGTAGCCCATTATATGCCACTTACCTGCAGAAGGAGCCAGTAATGTCAGCAATGTCCCCTCTCTCTCATCACGTCCATCTTCAACCCTTCTTCCTTCCAGGACTCCGGATCTGCTATTGGCCGGAGTCGCGTGACGTCATGAATGCGCACAGAAGCCGACAGTCACGGCACGGGCACAATAGAAACAGCATGGATCGTGCCCTGTCGTTAGTGCGCATGCGCAGATCATGTCGGCGCCGGCTTCTAAGGGGAATATCTCCTAAACCATGGAGGTTTGGGAGATATTTCGAGCACCTACAGGTAAGCCTTAATATAGGCTTACCTGTAGGTAAAAGTGGTTGTAACAGGTTTCACAAATGGACCAGAGAGTAAAAAAGCATGGGCTAATTACCAGCAGGGTTTAGCTGGCTGTAATGCATGCAGTATTTGTCAACAAAAATGACACCAAGGCTGTTTTTTGACAAATAGCTGGTTGCTAAGGAGCAGGACGGGAAGCTGACCACGTATCCTTAATAACCGATGACTCATCTGCTGTCAGCGGATTCCCTGCTGACAGCTGAATGTAAAAAAAAGCCAACATCCCAAGCACCTAAATAATGTGATGATTACCACTAAATCAAACAAATATTGCATTCGGTATTTAACGCAAAATTCTTGGTGAATTGACATTTCACAATTGGTTAATCGCATGCAGTATTTTACTGCATTTTAGTTGCAGGTATTTAAAGCGGTTGTAAACCCTCAATGCATAGAATGCATTAAGGTGAAAAACTGTTTGTAGTGTATCAGCCCCCCAGAGCCCCCCTTTTACTTACTTGAATCCGATCATTCCAGCGATGAGCACAGCAGCTCCAGCCGCTGTCTCAGGTCCTCATTGGATAAATTGATAGCAGCATGAGCCATTGGCTTACCCTGCTGTCAATCAAATCCAGTGACACAGGAGTCATGGGGCAGGGTTGAGCCCTGCTGTCTGTGTCAATGGACGCAGCAGCAGGACTTGGGAGCGCACCCGCACGAGTGCCCCCATGGAATGCAGTTCTGTGTAGGGGCACTCAAGAAGAGAAGGAGCCTGGGTCACCGCTGAGGGACCCCAGAAGAGGAGGATCGGGGCCACTCTGTGTAAAACCCTTCCACAGAGCAGGAAAGTATGACATGTTTGTTTAAAAAAAAAAATAACTTTACACCCCCTTTAACTATTAGTGAATTGACCCCTATGCAGTTATACTGCATCAGCAAGTTCACTCTCAGGCAAACATTTCAAAGCAGACTCTTTTGAAGAAACACCAATAAACATGTAACGTTGAGGACTGTAGATGCAGTGGTTGGCGAAGGAAACAATGCAGCAGATGAAAGATGGTGGCACTACATGATATTAAGATTTTTGAACAGGAATCTTTTATTTCCTTTTTTGCTATGGTTTGTTAAATGATTGAGCAACTTTGTGAAGACTAATGCCGTGTACACACGATCCGACATTCCGGACATTCCGACAACAAAACCATGGATTTTTTTCTTACGAAATCTTGGCTCAAACTTGTGTTGCATACACACGGTCACACAAATGTTGTCGGAAATTCCAACATCAAGAATGCGGTCACGTACAACACTACGACAAGTCGAGAAAAATGAAGTTCAATGATTCCGAGCATGTGTCAAATTGATTCTGAGCATGCGTAGGATTTTTGTGCGTTGGAATTGTATACAGACGATCAGAATTTCCGACAAGAACTTTTGTTGTCGGAAAAATTAAGAACCAGCTCTCAAACATTTGTTGTCGGAAATTCCGACAGCAAATGTCCGATGGAGCATACACACAGTCAGAATTTCCGACCAAAAGCTCACATCGAACAGTTGTTGTCAAAAATTCCGATCGTGTGTACGCGGCATAATAGTTTAATTTGAAACAAATTAAAAATAAATGTTTATGGTCTGACCACTCACAGTTCCACTTCTTACAAATACTGCCAGGACAATGTAAATTTATGAGAACAATTGTTCCTAAACACACCCTAAAGATTATAATACTGGAAACATAGATTTGTAAAGCATACATTTCAACTTACATTTAACCAATATTCTTTTTTAATGTAGTATTGGTGCTATACACTCGTACAGGGCATGCAAAGTTCTCAGTAGATCCTAGGGTGCATTGACAATAGAACTTTTAAATGCTTGAACTTGGCTTTTTTTTTTACAAATATGCCATAGAAAAAGCCAAAGGCAGAGACGTGCTTAAACTATTGATTTCTTTACTTCTAGTCATCGCTTTAAACATTGTCCATCTTCTATATCCCACAGGGTATGGTGACCTATTATACCAAATAATAACAAACTTTCTATCTACCGTATGTTAAATCAAATAAAATGACAGCTTTTAAATGCACTGACTGAACAACATGATACAAAAAAACTGCTTTCAGGTCTTATGTTGGCTCCTTTTGACCTTCAGTATGACATTGTCTTCCTATGGGTAAAGTACAGAAAAATAATATTTAGCTCAATATAAAATGACTTCCTAACAAAAACACAATAGAATTTATGTAAGAAGACAAAAATGTTTGCAAAATGTGCATTTACAGTTGTATGCAAAAGTTTAGGAACCCCTGACAATTTCCATGATTGTCATTTATAAATATTTGGGTGTTTGGATCAGCAATTTCATTTTGATATCAAATAACTGAAGGACATAGTAATATTTCAGTAGTGAAATTAGGTTTATTGGATTAACAAAAAATGCGCAATATGCATCAAGACAAAATTAGACAGGTGCATAAATTTGGGCACTCTTGTCATTTTGTTGATTTAAATACCTTTAAAGCGGGAGTTCCGCGGGAAAATGTTTTTTTTTAAGACGTTTTTGTAACACTGATGGTACAAAGAAAATTGTACTTACCAGTCTCCTAGTCGCAGCCGCTACCAGGACGATTTCCCCCAAAAGTATATTTTATAAAAATTGATGATGGACATTGCCATCTTAACTGCAGGCACTCTGAAGCCCTCCTGTATTATCTTCCGGGATGCGGCGAATGCTGTCCCAGCACCCGCACGAGTGCCCCCATGGCACGCGCAGTGTGACAGCGAGCAGCGCCGTCAACACTGCATAGTTGCTAGGACAACAGTCGGCAGCGTCCTGAAAAGGACACTCCCGCTGTGACTAGCAGACGTGGGATTTCAAACACAGCGCGTCTCCTGGGATTCTCAGGACTAACTCCCAGGAGACATAGCGCTGATCTGGGATTTTGAAAACCACGCCCACTCCCGCAGGGAATAGTGAGTGACAGCTCACAAAAGGCCCTCGTTCAAAGGTAAGGAGGCCGATTAAAAAAAAAAAAAACGGAGACATACCGTACTATGGGAGCTGGTTTTAACCACTTGCCGACCGCGCACCGTCGAAATACGTCCACAAGGTGGCTCTCCTGGGCGAGATCACGTAATATGACGTCCGACGCAGTGAACGGAAATTGGGGCGCGCGCGCGCGCCCCCCGCCGTTCCCGATGATCAGATTCGATGCAGAACTGATCAACCACCAGGTCCAGGCCAATAAAATCTGGCCTGGACCTGGTGATCGCTCTAACCAATGGTTGTCTTCCCCTGGCAATGTTTTGTAAACATTGGCAGGGGAAGTACTGCTCTCTCCCTCGTGTCGGTCTTTCCGTTCCAGACCGAGAGGGAGAGAGCATCTAACCGTGAGTTGCACAACACTACACTGACACCAGGTCACGTAGGCACACAATTCACCCCCGATCACCCCCCAAATTAACCCATTCACTGCCTGTCACTGTGTCACCCAGTACAGCAATCAGATTTTTTTTTGATCGCTGTACTTGTGTCATTAGTGACAAAAATAAGTGTTAGGGTAATCAGTCTTAGGCCCTAAAAAGTCTAGGGACCCCCCCTAACCCCCCCCAATAAAGGTTTAACCCCTTCATTACCCCCTGTCACCAGTGATCACAGTATAAGTGTCACGGGTGACGCAGTTTAGCTAGTTAATTTTTTATAGCATCAAGGCACCCGCCATATTTTTTGCTATAAAGTTTTAACCCCTGATCGCCGGCGGGTGATCAAAGTTTGGTTTTAGCGCCAGATAGGGTCTGCGTCGCCCAGGCAGCGGCCAATAGCGCTAACACCCACGCACGCACCATACGCCTCCCTTTAGTGGTATAGTATCTGATCGGATCGATACTTGATCTGATCAGATCTATACTAGCGTCCCCTGCAGTTTAGGGTTCCCAAAAACGCATGGTTAGCGGGATCAGCCCAGATACCTGCTAGCACCTGCGTTTGCCCCTTCGCCCAGTCCAGCCCACCAAAGTGCAGTATCGATCGATCGATCACTGACACAAAACACAAAAACACATAACTGCAGCGTTCGCAGAGTCAGGCCTGATCTCTGCGATCGCTAACAGTTTTTTTGGTAGCGCTTGACTCGGTCACTAACAGGTCAGGTGCTTTTTTGCCTGTGAATCTCACCACTGTACCCTAAATTTAGAGCCCAAAATGGCAAATCGATGGTACAGTGATGAAGAGGCCTACTTGTTTATGAGCCTGACAGATAGTGATGAGGAGGTCACGCATCTGTCAAATTCTTGCTCAGAATACGATCCTGTAGACGACAGTGGCTCCCTGACAGATAGCTCTGACGACGGAGTGGTCCCTGCTAGGGTCAGGCGTACCAGACCCCGATCTTCTGCTGTCGCTGAGGTGCAAGAACCGCAGGGCTCTCGTATGGAGGAGAGAAGTACTAGCGCCGCTATTCCTTCTGGTGAACTGGCAAGCACCAGCGGCCTAGTACATCCTGGTCATATATCCAGCACTGCAGTAACACTTGGTGACGTGGCGAGTCCCATAAGTGCAGTTCAAGCTGGAGAGGTGGCAAGCACGAGTAGTGTCCCGCTGCCACCAAGAAGAAGAAGACGACAAAGACAGGCCCGTCCCCATAGTGCCCTTCCTGCTGCATTCGCCAATCCTGATTGGGTACCCACCACTTCTGCAGCACCCGTACTTCCCCCATTCACTGGCCAACCCGGAATTCAGGTGAATACAGTTGATTTTACGTCACTGGATTTTTATTCGCTGTTTTTTCACCGAAGATCTCTATAGATCTATTGTGGACCAAAGCAATTTGTACGCTGGTCAATTCTTCGCCGCTAATCCCCAGCTGTCCCTTGCCAGAGATTGGAAGCCAATTACGGTTTCCGAATTTAAGATCTTTCTGGGCCTTTCCCTCATCATGGGCATTACTAAAAAGAGTGAGCTGCGGATGTATTGGTCCACGCACCCAGTTCACCATATGCCCATTTTCTCTGCCTCCATGGCCAGGACACGATACGAGCAGATCTTGCGGTTCATGCATTTTAGTGACAATGAACTCTGTCGTCCTCGGGGAGACCCTGAATTCGATCGGCTCTACAAATTCGGCCCCTCGTAAACCACTTCAACGAACGGTTTGCAGCCTTGTATAATCCCCATCAAGTTGTCTGCGTTGATGAGTCCCTGGTTAAGTTTTCTGGCCGCTTGTCATTCAAACAATTCCTTCCCAGCAAGCGTGCCAGATACGGGGTCAAGTTGTATAAGCTCTGTGACAGGGCAACAGGCTATACATCTAGCTTTATGGTTTACGAGGGAAAAGACAGTCACGTAGAGCCGGAGAATTGCCCTGATTACATAGGGAGCGCTGGTAAGATAGTGTGGGAATTGGTGTCACCCTTATTCGGAAAGGGGTACCACTTGTACGTGGACAATTATTACACAAGCGTGCCACTTTTTAGTCACCTTTTTGATTATGGAATTGGCGCATGTGGCACCGTGCGACCTAATCGCCGGGGCATCCCCCAACGGCTTGTAGAATCCCGTCTTAGTCGGGGGGAGAGAGCCTGCTTACAGTGTAATAATTTGTTAGCAGTGAAGTGGAGGGATTCACGGAATGTTTTCGTTCTGTCCACGCTTCACGCAGACACGGCAGTCCAAATTCCTACGGCGGCTGGTGTTGTGGAGAAACCCTCTGTATCCACGAGTACAACCTTAACATGGGAGGGGTGGACCTCAATGACCAGTTGTTGGCGCCGTACCTAATTGCCCGGAGGTCCAAACGCTGGTACAAAAAAGTGTCAGTGTATTTGTTTCAATTGGCTTTGCTGAACGCTCATGTGCTATACAGAGCTTCAGGACGGACTGGATCCTTCCTAAAATTCCAGGAAGAGATCGTCGAAGCCCTTCTGTTTCCAGATGGTGCTGTGCCCCACCTTCCCAACGCAAATGCAGTGAGCCGGCTGTATGAGAGGCATTTTCCTTTTGTCCTCCCTGGTACCCCTACCCAAAAAACCCGCCAAAAAAGATGTCGTGTCTGCAGCAAACTCGGATTTAGGCGTGACACCCGCTTTTATTGTCCCGACTGTCCTGACCAACCTGGTCTCTGCATTGGTGTATGTTTCAAACGCTACCACACACTAATTGAGTTTTAGCGTAGGGTACAGCACCACACAGTCCTAGGCACACCAACACAGGGTCTCGGAATATGTGATGGCCATCACATTTTGAGAGACCATAATCTGCAAGGTTCAGTTTACAGTTTTCTTACAGTTTTTATAAAAGTGAAAAAAAGTGGAAAAAAAATTAAAAAAACTCACAAAAACACAAAAAAAATATAAAATAAAAAATCCAAAAATAGTTGTGGTTGTATTTTTCTCCTCTCTTTATTGTTCTCTTATGTTCACTCTCTACTGTCCACTCACTATTGTTCTATATCTATTCTCTCTATTTTTACAATGTTTTATTGTATTTGCTTTGCAGGTATGGTATGTTATACTGTAATGTTTGTTTTATTGTTAACCATCATTTGTTTAGCAGGTACGCCATTCAGTTGCATCGCGGATTTATTTAGCGTGACAGCAACAGCGTTTGCTCCCACGATTTATAAAGCTGTGACTCCAACGCTGTAGGAGGTGATTTCACCACCACGGTTAAAAAAAAAGCATATATGCCGAAGCATGGGGGCAGCAGGGGCGGAGGAGCGATTTTGCTCCTAATGCCGCGTACATACGGTCGAAATTCCGACGGAGGCTTGCCCATGGAAAAGTTCGACCGTGTGTATGCGGCATAACTTTTTATGCGGGAGGATGCCCCCATGCTTCGGCATGTATATTTTTTAGGCACAGGTTGCGTTAAAAATTTTTTTATTTTTTACTGTATTTATTTTTTTGGTATTTGCTTTGCAGGTATGGTATGGTAAGATCTTAATGTTAAAATGTAATGTTACTTTGTTATAATGTTTAACCATCATTTGCTTAGCAGGTACGCCATTCAGTTGCAGCACGGATTTATTTAGCGTGACAGCAACAGCGTTTGCTCCCACGATACATAAAGCCGTGACTCCAACACTGTGGGAGGTGATTTCACCACCACAGTTAAAAAAAGAGCATATATGCCGAAGCATGGGGGCATTAGGGGCGGAGGAGCGATTTTGCTCCTAATGCCGCGTACATACGGTCGAAATTCCGTCGGAAGCTTGCCCGTGGAAAAGTCAGACCGTGTGTATGCGCCATAACTTTTTATGCGGCGTACATACGTGTGTGAGCGGCATAACTTTTTTGCGGGAGGATGCCCCCATGCTTCGGCATATATAAATGGTGCGTGTATGCCCATCATTAGAAGTGGGTGGATGAAGGGAGGTATTCTAATGGTGGGCATACCCACCGATCAATTTTTTTCGTTCAGCCAACAGGCTGCATGAAAAAAAAAAAAGATTACAATACATGTCCAACAAGAACCATCAACGTATGGTATGTTGCTGGACTTTGAATGGTTATACCAGAATGATGCCTGCGGGTTTAGGTATCATCTTGGTATCATTCTTTTCAGCCAGCGGTCGGCTTTCATGTAAAAGCAGTCCTAGCGGCTAATTAGCCTCTAAACTGCTTTTACAAGCAGTGGGAGGGTATGTCCCCTCCCCGGATATAAACTGCGCCATTGGGAAAGTGGGAAAACATTTTATCACACCGATCTTGGTGTGGTCAGATGCTTTAAGGGCAGAGGAAAGATCTAGGGTCTAATAGACCCCAATTTTTTCAAAAAAGAGTACCTGTCACTAACTATTGCTATCATAGGGGATATTTACATGCCCTAAGATGGCAATAAAAATTATAAAAATAATAAAAAAAAGTAAGGAACAGTTTAAAATAAAATTAAAAAAGCAAATTAAATAATAATGAAAAAAAAAAAAAAAAAAAAAGCACCCCTGTCCCCCCTGCTCTTGCGCAAAGGCGAACGCAAGCGTCGGTTTGGCGTCATATGTAAACAGCAATTGTACCATGCATGTGAGGTATCACCGCGAAGGTCAGATCGAGGGCAGTAATTTTAGCAGTAGACCTCCTCTGTAAATCTAATGTGGTAACCCGTAGAGGCTTTTAAAGGCTTTTAAAAATGTATGTAGTTTGTCGCCACTGCGCATTTGTGCGCAATTTTAAAGCATGTCGTGTTTGGTATCTATGTACTCGGCCTAAGATCATCTTTTTTATTTCATCAAACATTTGGGCAATATAGTGTGTTTTAGTGCATTAAAATAAAAAATATGTATTTTTGCCAAAAAAATGCATTTGAAAAATCGCTGCGCAAATACTGCGACGTAAAAAAAAATGCAACACCCACCATTTTAATCTGTAGGGCCTTTGCTTTAAAATAATATAATGTTTGGGGGTTCAACTTAACTTTCTTGCAAAAAATAATATGTTTTTATGTAAACAAACAGTGTCAGAAAGGGCTTTTTCTTCAAGTGGTTAGAAGAGTGGGTAATGTGTGACATAAGCTTCTAAATGTTGTTCATAAAATGCCAGGACAGTTCAAACCCCCCAAATGACCCCATTTTGGAAAGTAGACACCCCAAGCTATTTGCTGAGAGGCATCTCGAGTCCATGGAATATTTTATATTTTGACACAAGTTGTAGGAAAGAGAATTATTATTATTTTATTTTATTTTTTTTGCACAAAGTTGTCACTAAATGATATATTGCTCAAACATGCCATGGGCATATGTGGAATTACACCCCAAAATACATTCTGCTGCTTCTCCTGAGTACGGGGATACCACATGTGTGAGACTTTTTGGGAGCCTAGCCGCGTAGGGACCCCAAAAACCAATCACCACCTTCAGGCTTTCTAAGGGTGTAAATTTTTTGATTTCACTCCTCACTACCTATCACAGTTTCGGAGGCCATGGATTGCCCAGATGGCACAAAACCCCCCCAAATGACCCCATTTTGGAAAGTAGACACCCCAAGCTATTTGCTGAGAGGTATGTTGAGTATTTTGCAGATCTTGCTTTTGTCACAAAGATTTGAAAATTGAAAAAAGAAAAAAAAAAATATATATATATATCTTTCTTCATTTTCAAAATAAATGAGCGCTGTAAAATACTCACCATGCCTCTCAGCAAATAGCTTGGGGTGTCTACTTTCCAAAATGGGGTCATTTGGGGGGGTTGTGTGCCATCTGGGAATTCCATGGCCTCCGAAACTGTGATAGGCAGCGAGGAGTGAAATCAAAAATTTGCGCCCTTAGAAATCCTGAAGGCGGTGCTTGGTTTTCGGGGCCCCGTACGCGGCTAGGCTCCCGAAAAGTCCCACACATGTGGTATCCCCGTACTCAGGAGAAGCAGCAGAATGTATTTTGGGGTGCAATTCCACATATAACCATGGCATGTGTGAGCAATATATAATTTAGTGACAACTTTGTGCAAAAAAAAAAAAAAAAAAAAAGTTTGTCATATTCCAGCAACTGGTGGCAAGATATAAAATATTCCATGAACTCAAAATGCCTCTCAGAAAATAGCTTGGGGTGTCTACTTTCCAAAATGGGGTCATTTGGGGGGGTTGTGTGCCATCTTGGCCTTTTATGGCCTTCAATACTGTGATAGGTAGTGATCGGTAGTGAGGAGTGAAATCAAAAATGTATGCCCTTAGAAATCCTGAAGGCCGTGCTTGGTTTTCGGGGTCCCGTACGCGGCTAGGCTCCAAAAAGTCCCACACATGTGGTATCCCCGTACTCAGGAGAAGCTGCAGAATGTATTTTGGGGTGTAATTCCACATATGCCCATGGCATGTGTGAGCAATATATCATTTAGTGACAACTTTGTGCAAAAAAAAAAAAATTGTCATATTCCCGCAACTTGTGGCAAAATATTAAATATTCCATGGACTCAACATGCTCTCAGCAAATAGCCTGGGGTGTCTACTTTCCAAAATGGGGTCATTTGGGGGGGGTTTGTGCTATTTGGGCATTTTATGGCCTTCAAAACTGTGATAGGTAGTGAGGAGTGAAATAAAAAATTTGCGCCCTTAGAAATCCTGAAGGCGATGCTTGGTTTTCGGGGTCCCGTACGCGGCTAGACTCGCAAAAAGTCCCACACATGTGGTATCCCCGTACTCAGGAGAAAGCAGCAGAATGTATTTTGGGGTGCAATTCCACATATAACCATGGCATGTATGAGCAATATATCATTTAGTTACAACTTTTTGTAATTTCTTTTTTCTTTTTTTTTTTTTGTCATTATTCAATCACTTGGTACAAAAAAAAAAAATATTCAGTGGGCTCAATATGCCCCTCAGCAGATTCCTTGGGGTGTCTACTTTCCAAAATGGGGTCATTTGGGGGGATTTTGTGCTATTTGGGCATTTTATGGCCTTCAAAACTGTCTTAGGTAGTGAGAAGTGAAATCAAAAATTTGCGCCCTTAGAAATCCTGAAGGAGGTGCTTGATTTTCGGGGCCCCGTACGTGGTTGGGCTCCCAAAAAGTCTCACACATGTGGTATCCCCGTACTCAGGAGAAGCAGGAGAATGTATTTTGGGGTGCAATTCCACATATAACTATGGCATGTGTGAGCAATATATCATTTAGTGACAACTTTTTGTAATTTCTTTTTTTTTTTTTTTTTTTGTCATTATTCAATCACTTGTTACAAAAAAAAAAAATATTCAATGGACTCAACATGCCTTTCAGCAGGTTCCTTGGGTGTGTCTACTTTCCAAAATGGGGTCATTTGGGGGGGTTTTGTACTTCCCTGCTATTTTAGCACCTCAAGAATTGAGATAGGCAGTCATAAAATAAAAGCTGTGTAAATTCCAGAAAATGTACCCTAGTTTGTAGATGCTATAACTTTGCGCAAACCAATAAAATATACGCTTATTGGCATTTTTTTACTAAAGACATGTGGCTGAATACATTTTGGCCAAAATGTATGACTAAAATTGAGTTTGTTCGATTTTTCTTATAACAAAAAGTAGTAAAATATCATTTTTTCTCAAAATTTTCGCTCTTTTTCCGTTTATATCGCAAACATTAAAAATCGCAGAGGCAATCAAATACCATCAAAAGAAAGCTCTATTTGTGGGAAAAAAGGACGCAAATTTTGTTTGGGTACAACATTGTATGGCCGCGCAATTGCCAGTTAAAGCAGCGCAGTGGAAAATTGTAAAAACACCTCTGGTCTTAAGGCTGACAAATGGTCCGGTGGGAAAGTGGTTAAACAGCAAAACTTGTCAATTAGGGTGAACCTCCGCTTTAACTACTTGGCACTGATTAATTGGAACACACAATTGGTTTGGTGAGCTCATTAAGCCTTGAACTTAATAGACAGGTGCATCCAATAATGAAAAAAGGTATTTGAGGTGGCAAATTGCAAGTTGTTGTTCTCTTTGACTCTCCTCTGAAGAGTGGCAACATGGAGGCCTCAAAACAACTCTCAAATGACCTGAAAACAAAGATTGTTCTACGTTATGGTTTAGGGGAAGGATACAAAAAGGTATCGCAGAGATATAAGCTGTCAGTGTCCACTGTGAGGAACATAGTGAGGAAATGGAAGACCACAGGTACAGTTCTTGTTAAGGACAGAAGTGACAGGCCACATAAAATATTGGAGAGGCAAAGGCGAAGGATGGTGAGAACGGTCAAATACAACCCACGGACCACCTCCAAAGACCTACAACATCAACTTGCTGCAGATGGTGTCACTGTGTATCCTTCAACAATTCAGCGCACTTTGCACAGGGAGAAGCTGTATGGGAGTGTGATGGGAAAGAAGCCTTTTCTGCACACACGCGACAAACAGAGTCGCTTGAGGTATGCAAATGCACATTTGGACAAGCCAGCTTCATTTTGGTGCTGTGGACTGATGAAACAAAGATTGAGTTGTTTGGTCATAACAAGGGGCGTTATGAATGGCGGCAAAAGAACACAGCATTCCAAGAAAAACACTTGCTACCCACAGTAAAATTTGGTGGAGGTTCCATCATGCTGTGGGGCTGTGTGTCGGTACTGGGAATCTGGTTAAAGTTGAGGGTCGCATGGATTCCACTCAATATCAGTAGATTCTTGAGAATAATGTTGAGGAATCGAATCAGTCACAAAGTTGAAGTTACGACGGGGCTGCATATTTCAACAAGACAACGACCCAAAACACTGCTCAAAATCTACTTGGGCATTTATGCAGAGGAACAAGTACAATGTTCTGGAATGGCCATCCCAGTCTCCAGACCTGAATATCATTGAACGTCGGTGGGGTGATTTGAAGCGGGCTGTACATGCTCGGCAACCATCAAACCTACTGAACTGGAGATGTTTTGTAAGGAGGAATGGTCCAAAATACATTCATCCAGAATCCAGACATTACAGGCTATAGGAAGCGTCTAGAGGCTGTTATTTCTGCTCTACTAAATATTGATGTGATTTTTCTGTTGGGGTGCCCAAATTTATGCACCTGTCTAATTTGATTTTGATGCATATTGCGCATTTTTTGTTAATCCAATTAACCTCATTTCATTACTGAAATATTACTGTGTCCTTCTGTTATTCGATAGATCAAAATAAAATTGCTGATCCAAACACCCAATTATTTTGAAATGACAATCATGGAAATTGTCAGGGGTTCCTAAACTTTTGCATACAACTGTACCCTTAGCAGCCAGCCAAAAATCATTATTCATTTTGACTACTCTGAATTGAAGGTATTGGTGACTGTGGATGTCTACACTTTGCACAACATGTAAACTAACATTCATTTAAAATTAAAGGCTTTTTTGTTGTTGTTGTTATACTTACCAATTTTCCTCTTCTCAGGTCCCCCCTGCCGGAACTCCTGGCTCCTCCCCCTCCAAATGCCCCAATAGCAAGCTGCTTGCTATCAGGGCACTCATGCATGCTCATTCCCGAGCATTACTCTGTGGGTCCCCCCACGCTCTCCTCACTGGCTCTGAGAGCAGCAGGAGCTAATGGTTCCTGCTACTGTATCTGAGTCAATGAGTAGCGAGAGAGCTGAGGGAGCCTCACCTCTCATGCACATTTCTGGATCGAGATTGGGCACAGGTATGTATTTAGGGGAGACTGCGGGGGAGGGGGGGCTGCATAGAATGCAGTAAGGATGAAAAAAAAAACGTCACTCTTTATAACCACTTTTACTGTATTTTAAAAGTATTTTGACTTTGGTAAAATTTAGAAAATTATTTAAACCCAGACAAATGTTTGTTTACTGTTAAAAAATGTTATCCTGTTTTATGTCTTGCTTTCAGTTACAGCGGACCTTCAGTAATTTTTCATCTTTTTGTCTATTAAATCTTCTGCCCTTGTTTTAACTTTGGATAGCAAAAAAAAAGAAATTCTGCCAGTAAATACCATATACAGCCCACTTCCTGTTTCTTGTCTGGTAAAAAGCCTAGTCTTATGACATCATGCACAGCTCTCTCTTTCACTCTCGTGAAAGTTTGCCAGGAAGGGAGGGGGGATGAGTCATAAGAGGGCCAATGAAAGCTGCAGAGCCTTCGGGACTGGGGTTCCTATTTGATTGACAGCCTTCCGACGGTGCATACGTCAAGTTGCCGAACGTTCGGTGCGGCGCTATACGGCGACTGCGCATCAACGTTTGGCTACTTTCGGAAACTGGTGACGCGCTGTATGCGAGGTCGGAAGGCTGTCAATCAAGTAGGATACGAACAGTCCTGCAGCCCATACCCGGAAGCTGCGGGGAGAACATCTATCTCAAAAAAGGTAAGTACTGCATTGATTTTAACCAAAAACACCCGATTCTGCTTCCCGTAATTAGGCCCAATCTAAGGTTAAAATTGAGTTTTTTTTTGATGAACCTCCACTTTAAGGAAATCAACCTCATATGTAGTTTAGAGCAGTGGTTCAACCTTGCTAGTGCCGTGACCCAGATAAAATTTCCCAAGTTGTGTTGACCCCAACAGTAAAATTATTTTCGTAGCGTGGGTTGTCAGCACCCAAGGCAAGACAAGTAATTTGCAACCCTAACCCACGGAAATTTGCGCTCCCTGAGTCCCCTCACTCGTAAAGTATTAAAACCTCATATGGTACATTTTAGGATGTGCTACTCTTTCTCTTTGTTCTCCTTTCTTCCCTTTTATCGCTGGCCCAAATTTATTTTTCCCATCCCTCTCTCTAGCCATCTTTCTTGTTTTTTCTCCTATTCTTTTTCTCCCTTTTTCTTTCGTCCTGCCCATCTTTACTCTCCCTTCCATGTATTCTCTATTTTTATTCCTTCTCTTACTACTTGGTGGGGGGGAATGGGATGAGTGGCAATGCTGGGGGGAATTCTGAAAAGCCAACTTGGGTGCTCTTGATCAAGGTCATCTGCTGATCTGAGAAATGTAGTGGAGACTTTTAATGGGAACTATAATCACAGGTAGTGTTACCCACTGTGTCTTCGACTTTGTGGTGTCTCATAGCAGTGCACCAATGCTGAAATCAGGAGATGGGGTCTGCTCCAGCCCCTCCCACCTCACAATCCTCACCAGTCAGCAGATCTCTAGTCTCTGCCCCCCAGCCATGCCGTGAACTGAATGGGCCACTGCGAAGAGGCTGAGTGGGTGGCCGTGTGGGCTCCAGGAACAGCCAGATGGGTGGCCACAGGCTCAGGGACAGCCTACTGGGCAGCCGTATAAAAGCTGGAAGCGGTGCGGGCTTCAGGAACAGCCCAGGATTTGGTGACCCCTGGCAAATCATCATTTGACCCCGAGGGGGTCCGACCCCAGGTTGAAAACACTGGTTTAGAGAGTTAAAGATTTTTTTTTTTTTTTGTTTTTTACATGAGGAAAGCAGTCATCTTCACAAATTGCTCTTCTTAAAACAATAATTTTAACACTGTTTGTCTTGTGGAAAATTTTACATTTTGACAAAGACAAAGTTTTGTGTAAATTAACTGAGGGAGCAGCTGTGAAAACTCCCAGTTTAGTGAGTGTTCTGCAATTATCTGGATATTTGTTTTG